>NW_027439353.1:0-138342 GCF_964188355.1 Buteo buteo
CTTAACCCTAAAACTAACCTTAGCCCTTAAAACTAACCTAATAGAAACCCTAACCCTAACTCCTAACCCTAAGCCTAACCTAACCCTAACCCTAACCCTAGCCGTAACCCTAACCCTAACCCTAACCCTAGCCCTAACCCTAACCCTAACCCTAACCCTAACCTTAGCCCTAACCCTAACCCCTAACCCCTAACCGTAACGCTAACCCTAAGCCTAACCCCTAACCCCTAACCCCTAACCCTAACCATAACCCTAAACCCTAACCCTAACCCTAACCCTAACCCTAGCCCTAACCCTAGCCCTAAGTCGTACCCTAACCCTAATCCTAACCCTAACCCAACCTTAACCCTAAAACTAACCTTAGCCCTTAAAACTAACCTAATAGAAACCCTAACCCTAACTCCTAACCCTAAGCCTAACCTAACCCTAACCCTAACCCTAGCCGTAACCCTAACCCTAACCCTAACCCTAGCCCTAACCCTAACCCTAACCCTAACCCTAACCTTAGCCCTAACCCTAACCCCTAACCCCTAACCGTAACGCTAACCCTAAGCCTAACCCCTAACCCCTAACCCCTAACCCTAACCATAACCCTAAACCCTAACCCTAACCCTAACCCTAACCCTAGCCCTAACCCTAGCCCTAAGTCGTACCCTAACCCTAATCCTAACCCTAACCCAACCTTAACCCTAAAACTAACCTTAGCCCTTAAAACTAACCTAATAGAAACCCTAACCCTAACTCCTAACCCTAAGCCTAACCTAACCCTAACCCTAACCCTAGCCGTAACCCTAACCCTAACCCTAACCCTAGCCCTAACCCTAACCCTAACCCTAACCCTAACCTTAGCCCTAACCCTAACCCCTAACCCCTAACCGTAACGCTAACCCTAAGCCTAACCCCTAACCCCTAACCCCTAACCCTAACCATAACCCTAAACCCTAACCCTAACCCTAACCCTAACCCTAGCCCTAACCCTAGCCCTAAGTCGTACCCTAACCCTAATCCTAACCCTAACCCAACCTTAACCCTAAAACTAACCTTAGCCCTTAAAACTAACCTAATAGAAACCCTAACCCTAACTCCTAACCCTAAGCCTAACCTAACCCTAACCCTAACCCTAGCCGTAACCCTAACCCTAACCCTAACCCTAGCCCTAACCCTAACCCTAACCCTAACCCTAACCTTAGCCCTAACCCTAACCCCTAACCCCTAACCGTAACGCTAACCCTAAGCCTAACCCCTAACCCCTAACCCCTAACCCTAACCATAACCCTAAACCCTAACCCTAACCCTAACCCTAACCCTAGCCCTAACCCTAGCCCTAAGTCGTACCCTAACCCTAATCCTAACCCTAACCCAACCTTAACCCTAAAACTAACCTTAGCCCTTAAAACTAACCTAATAGAAACCCTAACCCTAACTCCTAACCCTAAGCCTAACCTAACCCTAACCCTAACCCTAGCCGTAACCCTAACCCTAACCCTAACCCTAGCCCTAACCCTAACCCTAACCCTAACCCTAACCTTAGCCCTAACCCTAACCCCTAACCCCTAACCGTAACGCTAACCCTAAGCCTAACCCCTAACCCCTAACCCCTAACCCTAACCATAACCCTAAACCCTAACCCTAACCCTAACCCTAGCCCTAGCCCTAACCCTAGCCCTAAGTCGTACCCTAACCCTAATCCTAACCCTAACCCAACCTTAACCCTAAAACTAACCTTAGCCCTTAAAACTAACCTAATAGAAACCCTAACCCTAACTCCTAACCCTAAGCCTAACCTAACCCTAACCCTAACCCTAGCCGTAACCCTAACCCTAACCCTAACCCTAGCCCTAACCCTAACCCTAACCCTAACCCTAACCTTAGCCCTAACCCTAACCCCTAACCCCTAACCGTAACGCTAACCCTAAGCCTAACCCCTAACCCCTAACCCCTAACCCTAACCATAACCCTAAACCCTAACCCTAACCCTAACCCTAACCCTAGCCCTAACCCTAGCCCTAAGTCGTACCCTAACCCTAATCCTAACCCTAACCCAACCTTAACCCTAAAACTAACCTTAGCCCTTAAAACTAACCTAATAGAAACCCTAACCCTAACTCCTAACCCTAAGCCTAACCTAACCCTAACCCTAACCCTAGCCGTAACCCTAACCCTAACCCTAACCCTAGCCCTAACCCTAACCCTAACCCTAACCCTAACCTTAGCCCTAACCCTAACCCCTAACCCCTAACCGTAACGCTAACCCTAAGCCTAACCCCTAACCCCTAACCCCTAACCCTAACCATAACCCTAAACCCTAACCCTAACCCTAACCCTAACCCTAGCCCTAACCCTAGCCCTAAGTCGTACCCTAACCCTAATCCTAACCCTAACCCAACCTTAACCCTAAAACTAACCTTAGCCCTTAAAACTAACCTAATAGAAACCCTAACCCTAACTCCTAACCCTAAGCCTAACCTAACCCTAACCCTAACCCTAGCCGTAACCCTAACCCTAACCCTAACCCTAGCCCTAACCCTAACCCTAACCCTAACCCTAACCTTAGCCCTAACCCTAACCCCTAACCCCTAACCGTAACGCTAACCCTAAGCCTAACCCCTAACCCCTAACCCCTAACCCTAACCATAACCCTAAACCCTAACCCTAACCCTAACCCTAACCCTAGCCCTAACCCTAGCCCTAAGTCGTACCCTAACCCTAATCCTAACCCTAACCCAACCTTAACCCTAAAACTAACCTTAGCCCTTAAAACTAACCTAATAGAAACCCTAACCCTAACTCCTAACCCTAAGCCTAACCTAACCCTAACCCTAACCCTAGCCGTAACCCTAACCCTAACCCTAACCCTAGCCCTAACCCTAACCCTAACCCTAACCCTAACCTTAGCCCTAACCCTAACCCCTAACCCCTAACCGTAACGCTAACCCTAAGCCTAACCCCTAACCCCTAACCCCTAACCCTAACCATAACCCTAAACCCTAACCCTAACCCTAACCCTAACCCTAGCCCTAACCCTAGCCCTAAGTCGTACCCTAACCCTAATCCTAACCCTAACCCAACCTTAACCCTAAAACTAACCTTAGCCCTTAAAACTAACCTAATAGAAACCCTAACCCTAACTCCTAACCCTAAGCCTAACCTAACCCTAACCCTAACCCTAGCCGTAACCCTAACCCTAACCCTAACCCTAGCCCTAACCCTAACCCTAACCCTAACCCTAACCTTAGCCCTAACCCTAACCCCTAACCCCTAACCGTAACGCTAACCCTAAGCCTAACCCCTAACCCCTAACCCCTAACCCTAACCATAACCCTAAACCCTAACCCTAACCCTAACCCTAACCCTAGCCCTAACCCTAGCCCTAAGTCGTACCCTAACCCTAATCCTAACCCTAACCCAACCTTAACCCTAAAACTAACCTTAGCCCTTAAAACTAACCTAATAGAAACCCTAACCCTAACTCCTAACCCTAAGCCTAACCTAACCCTAACCCTAACCCTAGCCGTAACCCTAACCCTAACCCTAACCCTAGCCCTAACCCTAACCCTAACCCTAACCCTAACCTTAGCCCTAACCCTAACCCCTAACCCCTAACCGTAACGCTAACCCTAAGCCTAACCCCTAACCCCTAACCCCTAACCCTAACCATAACCCTAAACCCTAACCCTAACCCTAACCCTAACCCTAGCCCTAACCCTAGCCCTAAGTCGTACCCTAACCCTAATCCTAACCCTAACCCAACCTTAACCCTAAAACTAACCTTAGCCCTTAAAACTAACCTAATAGAAACCCTAACCCTAACTCCTAACCCTAAGCCTAACCTAACCCTAACCCTAACCCTAGCCGTAACCCTAACCCTAACCCTAACCCTAGCCCTAACCCTAACCCTAACCCTAACCCTAACCTTAGCCCTAACCCTAACCCCTAACCCCTAACCGTAACGCTAACCCTAAGCCTAACCCCTAACCCCTAACCCCTAACCCTAACCATAACCCTAAACCCTAACCCTAACCCTAACCCTAACCCTAGCCCTAACCCTAGCCCTAAGTCGTACCCTAACCCTAATCCTAACCCTAACCCAACCTTAACCCTAAAACTAACCTTAGCCCTTAAAACTAACCTAATAGAAACCCTAACCCTAACTCCTAACCCTAAGCCTAACCTAACCCTAACCCTAACCCTAGCCGTAACCCTAACCCTAACCCTAACCCTAGCCCTAACCCTAACCCTAACCCTAACCCTAACCTTAGCCCTAACCCTAACCCCTAACCCCTAACCGTAACGCTAACCCTAAGCCTAACCCCTAACCCCTAACCCCTAACCCTAACCATAACCCTAAACCCTAACCCTAACCCTAACCCTAACCCTAGCCCTAACCCTAGCCCTAAGTCGTACCCTAACCCTAATCCTAACCCTAACCCAACCTTAACCCTAAAACTAACCTTAGCCCTTAAAACTAACCTAATAGAAACCCTAACCCTAACTCCTAACCCTAAGCCTAACCTAACCCTAACCCTAACCCTAGCCTAACCCTAACCCTAACCCTAACCCTAGCCCTAACCCTAACCCTAACCCTAACCCTAACCTTAGCCCTAACCCTAACCCCTAACCCCTAACCGTAACGCTAACCCTAAGCCTAACCCCTAACCCCTAACCCCTAACCCTAACCATAACCCTAAACCCTAACCCTAACCCTAACCCTAACCCTAGCCCTAACCCTAGCCCTAAGTCGTACCCTAACCCTAATCCTAACCCTAACCCAACCTTAACCCTAAAACTAACCTTAGCCCTTAAAACTAACCTAATAGAAACCCTAACCCTAACTCCTAACCCTAAGCCTAACCTAACCCTAACCCTAACCCTAGCCGTAACCCTAACCCTAACCCTAACCCTAGCCCTAACCCTAACCCTAACCCTAACCCTAACCTTAGCCCTAACCCTAACCCCTAACCCCTAACCGTAACGCTAACCCTAAGCCTAACCCCTAACCCCTAACCCCTAACCCTAACCATAACCCTAAACCCTAACCCTAACCCTAACCCTAACCCTAGCCCTAACCCTAGCCCTAAGTCGTACCCTAACCCTAATCCTAACCCTAACCCAACCTTAACCCTAAAACTAACCTTAGCCCTTAAAACTAACCTAATAGAAACCCTAACCCTAACTCCTAACCCTAAGCCTAACCTAACCCTAACCCTAACCCTAGCCGTAACCCTAACCCTAACCCTAACCCTAGCCCTAACCCTAACCCTAACCCTAACCCTAACCTTAGCCCTAACCCTAACCCCTAACCCCTAACCGTAACGCTAACCCTAAGCCTAACCCCTAACCCCTAACCCCTAACCCTAACCATAACCCTAAACCCTAACCCTAACCCTAACCCTAACCCTAGCCCTAACCCTAGCCCTAAGTCGTACCCTAACCCTAATCCTAACCCTAACCCAACCTTAACCCTAAAACTAACCTTAGCCCTTAAAACTAACCTAATAGAAACCCTAACCCTAACTCCTAACCCTAAGCCTAACCTAACCCTAACCCTAACCCTAGCCGTAACCCTAACCCTAACCCTAACCCTAGCCCTAACCCTAACCCTAACCCTAACCCTAACCTTAGCCCTAACCCTAACCCCTAACCCCTAACCGTAACGCTAACCCTAAGCCTAACCCCTAACCCCTAACCCCTAACCCTAACCATAACCCTAAACCCTAACCCTAACCCTAACCCTAACCCTAGCCCTAACCCTAGCCCTAAGTCGTACCCTAACCCTAATCCTAACCCTAACCCAACCTTAACCCTAAAACTAACCTTAGCCCTTAAAACTAACCTAATAGAAACCCTAACCCTAACTCCTAACCCTAAGCCTAACCTAACCCTAACCCTAACCCTAGCCGTAACCCTAACCCTAACCCTAACCCTAGCCCTAACCCTAACCCTAACCCTAACCCTAACCTTAGCCCTAACCCTAACCCCTAACCCCTAACCGTAACGCTAACCCTAAGCCTAACCCCTAACCCCTAACCCCTAACCCTAACCATAACCCTAAACCCTAACCCTAACCCTAACCCTAACCCTAGCCCTAACCCTAGCCCTAAGTCGTACCCTAACCCTAATCCTAACCCTAACCCAACCTTAACCCTAAAACTAACCTTAGCCCTTAAAACTAACCTAATAGAAACCCTAACCCTAACTCCTAACCCTAAGCCTAACCTAACCCTAACCCTAACCCTAGCCGTAACCCTAACCCTAACCCTAACCCTAGCCCTAACCCTAACCCTAACCCTAACCCTAACCTTAGCCCTAACCCTAACCCCTAACCCCTAACCGTAACGCTAACCCTAAGCCTAACCCCTAACCCCTAACCCCTAACCCTAACCATAACCCTAAACCCTAACCCTAACCCTAACCCTAACCCTAGCCCTAACCCTAGCCCTAAGTCGTACCCTAACCCTAATCCTAACCCTAACCCAACCTTAACCCTAAAACTAACCTTAGCCCTTAAAACTAACCTAATAGAAACCCTAACCCTAACTCCTAACCCTAAGCCTAACCTAACCCTAACCCTAACCCTAGCCGTAACCCTAACCCTAACCCTAACCCTAGCCCTAACCCTAACCCTAACCCTAACCCTAACCTTAGCCCTAACCCTAACCCCTAACCCCTAACCGTAACGCTAACCCTAAGCCTAACCCCTAACCCCTAACCCCTAACCCTAACCATAACCCTAAACCCTAACCCTAACCCTAACCCTAACCCTAGCCCTAACCCTAGCCCTAAGTCGTACCCTAACCCTAATCCTAACCCTAACCCAACCTTAACCCTAAAACTAACCTTAGCCCTTAAAACTAACCTAATAGAAACCCTAACCCTAACTCCTAACCCTAAGCCTAACCTAACCCTAACCCTAACCCTAGCCGTAACCCTAACCCTAACCCTAACCCTAGCCCTAACCCTAACCCTAACCCTAACCCTAACCTTAGCCCTAACCCTAACCCCTAACCCCTAACCGTAACGCTAACCCTAAGCCTAACCCCTAACCCCTAACCCCTAACCCTAACCATAACCCTAAACCCTAACCCTAACCCTAACCCTAACCCTAGCCCTAACCCTAGCCCTAAGTCGTACCCTAACCCTAATCCTAACCCTAACCCAACCTTAACCCTAAAACTAACCTTAGCCCTTAAAACTAACCTAATAGAAACCCTAACCCTAACTCCTAACCCTAAGCCTAACCTAACCCTAACCCTAACCCTAGCCGTAACCCTAACCCTAACCCTAACCCTAGCCCTAACCCTAACCCTAACCCTAACCCTAACCTTAGCCCTAACCCTAACCCCTAACCCCTAACCGTAACGCTAACCCTAAGCCTAACCCCTAACCCCTAACCCCTAACCCTAACCATAACCCTAAACCCTAACCCTAACCCTAACCCTAACCCTAGCCCTAACCCTAGCCCTAAGTCGTACCCTAACCCTAACTCCTAACCCTAGCCCTAACCCTAACCCTAGACACCCTAACCCTAACCCTCCTAGCCCTAACCCTAACCCTAATCCCCTAACCGTAACGCTAACCCTAAGCCTAACCCCTAACCCCTAACCCCTAACCCTAACCATAACCCTAAACCCTAACCCTAACCCTAACCCTAACCCTAGCCCTAACCCTAGCCCTAAGTCGTACCCTAACCCTAATCCTAACCCTAACCCAACCTTAACCCTAAAACTAACCTTAGCCCTTAAAACTAACCTAATAGAAACCCTAACCCTAACTCCTAACCCTAAGCCTAACCTAACCCTAACCCTAACCCTAGCCGTAACCCTAACCCTAACCCTAACCCTAGCCCTAACCCTAACCCTAACCCTAACCCTAACCTTAGCCCTAACCCTAACCCCTAACCCCTAACCGTAACGCTAACCCTAAGCCTAACCCCTAACCCCTAACCCCTAACCCTAACCATAACCCTAAACCCTAACCCTAACCCTAACCCTAACCCTAGCCCTAACCCTAGCCCTAAGTCGTACCCTAACCCTAATCCTAACCCTAACCCAACCTTAACCCTAAAACTAACCTTAGCCCTTAAAACTAACCTAATAGAAACCCTAACCCTAACTCCTAACCCTAAGCCTAACCTAACCCTAACCCTAACCCTAGCCGTAACCCTAACCCTAACCCTAACCCTAGCCCTAACCCTAACCCTAACCCTAACCCTAACCTTAGCCCTAACCCTAACCCCTAACCCCTAACCGTAACGCTAACCCTAAGCCTAACCCCTAACCCCTAACCCCTAACCCTAACCATAACCCTAAACCCTAACCCTAACCCTAACCCTAACCCTAGCCCTAACCCTAGCCCTAAGTCGTACCCTAACCCTAATCCTAACCCTAACCCAACCTTAACCCTAAAACTAACCTTAGCCCTTAAAACTAACCTAATAGAAACCCTAACCCTAACTCCTAACCCTAAGCCTAACCTAACCCTAACCCTAACCCTAGCCGTAACCCTAACCCTAACCCTAACCCTAGCCCTAACCCTAACCCTAACCCTAACCCTAACCTTAGCCCTAACCCTAACCCCTAACCCCTAACCGTAACGCTAACCCTAAGCCTAACCCCTAA
Organism: Buteo buteo; assembly: GCF_964188355.1. Classification (NCBI taxonomy): domain Eukaryota; kingdom Metazoa; phylum Chordata; class Aves; order Accipitriformes; family Accipitridae; genus Buteo; species Buteo buteo. The sequence goes on from NW_027439353.1 coordinate 8,619, forward strand.
CCCCTAACCCCTAACCCTAACCATAACCCTAAACCCTAACCCTAACCCTAACCCTAACCCTAGCCCTAACCCTAGCCCTAAGTCGTACCCTAACCCTAATCCTAACCCTAACCCAACCTTAACCCTAAAACTAACCTTAGCCCTTAAAACTAACCTAATAGAAACCCTAACCCTAACTCCTAACCCTAAGCCTAACCTAACCCTAACCCTAACCCTAGCCGTAACCCTAACCCTAACCCTAACCCTAGCCCTAACCCTAACCCTAACCCTAACCCTAACCTTAGCCCTAACCCTAACCCCTAACCCCTAACCGTAACGCTAACCCTAAGCCTAACCCCTAACCCCTAACCCCTAACCCTAACCATAACCCTAAACCCTAACCCTAACCCTAACCCTAACCCTAGCCCTAACCCTAGCCCTAAGTCGTACCCTAACCCTAATCCTAACCCTAACCCAACCTTAACCCTAAAACTAACCTTAGCCCTTAAAACTAACCTAATAGAAACCCTAACCCTAACTCCTAACCCTAAGCCTAACCTAACCCTAACCCTAACCCTAGCCGTAACCCTAACCCTAACCCTAACCCTAGCCCTAACCCTAACCCTAACCCTAACCCTAACCTTAGCCCTAACCCTAACCCCTAACCCCTAACCGTAACGCTAACCCTAAGCCTAACCCCTAACCCCTAACCCCTAACCCTAACCATAACCCTAAACCCTAACCCTAACCCTAACCCTAACCCTAGCCCTAACCCTAGCCCTAAGTCGTACCCTAACCCTAATCCTAACCCTAACCCAACCTTAACCCTAAAACTAACCTTAGCCCTTAAAACTAACCTAATAGAAACCCTAACCCTAACTCCTAACCCTAAGCCTAACCTAACCCTAACCCTAACCCTAGCCGTAACCCTAACCCTAACCCTAACCCTAGCCCTAACCCTAACCCTAACCCTAACCCTAACCTTAGCCCTAACCCTAACCCCTAACCCCTAACCGTAACGCTAACCCTAAGCCTAACCCCTAACCCCTAACCCCTAACCCTAACCATAACCCTAAACCCTAACCCTAACCCTAACCCTAACCCTAGCCCTAACCCTAGCCCTAAGTCGTACCCTAACCCTAATCCTAACCCTAACCCAACCTTAACCCTAAAACTAACCTTAGCCCTTAAAACTAACCTAATAGAAACCCTAACCCTAACTCCTAACCCTAAGCCTAACCTAACCCTAACCCTAACCCTAGCCGTAACCCTAACCCTAACCCTAACCCTAGCCCTAACCCTAACCCTAACCCTAACCCTAACCTTAGCCCTAACCCTAACCCCTAACCCCTAACCGTAACGCTAACCCTAAGCCTAACCCCTAACCCCTAACCCCTAACCCTAACCATAACCCTAAACCCTAACCCTAACCCTAACCCTAACCCTAGCCCTAACCCTAGCCCTAAGTCGTACCCTAACCCTAATCCTAACCCTAACCCAACCTTAACCCTAAAACTAACCTTAGCCCTTAAAACTAACCTAATAGAAACCCTAACCCTAACTCCTAACCCTAAGCCTAACCTAACCCTAACCCTAACCCTAGCCGTAACCCTAACCCTAACCCTAACCCTAGCCCTAACCCTAACCCTAACCCTAACCCTAACCTTAGCCCTAACCCTAACCCCTAACCCCTAACCGTAACGCTAACCCTAAGCCTAACCCCTAACCCCTAACCCCTAACCCTAACCATAACCCTAAACCCTAACCCTAACCCTAACCCTAACCCTAGCCCTAACCCTAGCCCTAAGTCGTACCCTAACCCTAATCCTAACCCTAACCCAACCTTAACCCTAAAACTAACCTTAGCCCTTAAAACTAACCTAATAGAAACCCTAACCCTAACTCCTAACCCTAAGCCTAACCTAACCCTAACCCTAACCCTAGCCGTAACCCTAACCCTAACCCTAACCCTAGCCCTAACCCTAACCCTAACCCTAACCCTAACCTTAGCCCTAACCCTAACCCCTAACCCCTAACCGTAACGCTAACCCTAAGCCTAACCCCTAACCCCTAACCCCTAACCCTAACCATAACCCTAAACCCTAACCCTAACCCTAACCCTAACCCTAGCCCTAACCCTAGCCCTAAGTCGTACCCTAACCCTAATCCTAACCCTAACCCAACCTTAACCCTAAAACTAACCTTAGCCCTTAAAACTAACCTAATAGAAACCCTAACCCTAACTCCTAACCCTAAGCCTAACCTAACCCTAACCCTAACCCTAGCCGTAACCCTAACCCTAACCCTAACCCTAGCCCTAACCCTAACCCTAACCCTAACCCTAACCTTAGCCCTAACCCTAACCCCTAACCCCTAACCGTAACGCTAACCCTAAGCCTAACCCCTAACCCCTAACCCCTAACCCTAACCATAACCCTAAACCCTAACCCTAACCCTAACCCTAACCCTAGCCCTAACCCTAGCCCTAAGTCGTACCCTAACCCTAATCCTAACCCTAACCCAACCTTAACCCTAAAACTAACCTTAGCCCTTAAAACTAACCTAATAGAAACCCTAACCCTAACTCCTAACCCTAAGCCTAACCTAACCCTAACCCTAACCCTAGCCGTAACCCTAACCCTAACCCTAACCCTAGCCCTAACCCTAACCCTAACCCTAACCCTAACCTTAGCCCTAACCCTAACCCCTAACCCCTAACCGTAACGCTAACCCTAAGCCTAACCCCTAACCCCTAACCCCTAACCCTAACCATAACCCTAAACCCTAACCCTAACCCTAACCCTAACCCTAGCCCTAACCCTAGCCCTAAGTCGTACCCTAACCCTAATCCTAACCCTAACCCAACCTTAACCCTAAAACTAACCTTAGCCCTTAAAACTAACCTAATAGAAACCCTAACCCTAACTCCTAACCCTAAGCCTAACCTAACCCTAACCCTAACCCTAGCCGTAACCCTAACCCTAACCCTAACCCTAGCCCTAACCCTAACCCTAACCCTAAACCCTAACCCTAACCCTAACCTTAGCCCTAACCCTAACCCCTAACCCCTAACCGTAACGCTAACCCTAAGCCTAACCCCTAACCCCTAACCCCTAACCCTAACCATAACCCTAAACCCTAACCCTAACCCTAACCCTAACCCTAGCCCTAACCCTAGCCCTAAGTCGTACCCTAACCCTAATCCTAACCCTAACCCAACCTTAACCCTAAAACTAACCTTAGCCCTTAAAACTAACCTAATAGAAACCCTAACCCTAACTCCTAACCCTAAGCCTAACCTAACCCTAACCCTAACCCTAGCCGTAACCCTAACCCTAACCCTAACCCTAGCCCTAACCCTAACCCTAACCCTAACCCTAACCCCTAACCCCTAACCGTAACGCTAACCCTAAGCCTAACCCCTAACCCCTAACCCCTAACCCTAAGCATAACCCTAAACCCTAACCCTAACCCTAACCCTAACCCTAGCCCTAACCCTAGCCCTAAGTCGTACCCTAACCCTAATCCTAACCCTAACCCAACCTTAACCCTAAAACTAACCTTAGCCCTTAAAACTAACCTAATAGAAACCCTAACCCTAACTCCTAACCCTAAGCCTAACCTAACCCTAACCCTAACCCTAGCCGTAACCCTAACCCTAACCCTAACCCTAGCCCTAACCCTAACCCTAACCCTAACCCTAACCTTAGCCCTAACCCTAACCCCTAACCCCTAACCGTAACGCTAACCCTAAGCCTAACCCCTAACCCCTAACCCCTAACCCTAACCATAACCCTAAACCCTAACCCTAACCCTAACCCTAACCCTAGCCCTAACCCTAGCCCTAAGTCGTACCCTAACCCTAATCCTAACCCTAACCCTAACCCAACCTTAACCCTAAAACTAACCTTAGCCCTTAAAACTAACCTAATAGAAACCCTAACCCTAACTCCTAACCCTAAGCCTAACCTAACCCTAACCCTAACCCTAGCCGTAACCCTAACCCTAACCCTAACCCTAGCCCTAACCCTAACCCTAACCCTAACCCTAACCTTAGCCCTAACCCTAACCCCTAACCCCTAACCGTAACGCTAACCCTAAGCCTAACCCCTAACCCCTAACCCCTAACCCTAACCATAACCCTAAACCCTAACCCTAACCCTAACCCTAACCCTAGCCCTAACCCTAGCCCTAAGTCGTACCCTAACCCTAATCCTAACCCTAACCCAACCTTAACCCTAAAACTAACCTTAGCCCTTAAAACTAACCTAATAGAAACCCTAACCCTAACTCCTAACCCTAAGCCTAACCTAACCCTAACCCTAACCCTAGCCGTAACCCTAACCCTAACCCTAACCCTAGCCCTAACCCTAACCCTAACCCTAACCCTAACCTTAGCCCTAACCCTAACCCCTAACCCCTAACCGTAACGCTAACCCTAAGCCTAACCCCTAACCCCTAACCCCTAACCCTAACCATAACCCTAAACCCTAACCCTAACCCTAACCCTAACCCTAGCCCTAACCCTAGCCCTAAGTCGTACCCTAACCCTAATCCTAACCCTAACCCAACCTTAACCCTAAAACTAACCTTAGCCCTTAAAACTAACCTAATAGAAACCCTAACCCTAACTCCTAACCCTAAGCCTAACCTAACCCTAACCCTAACCCTAGCCGTAACCCTAACCCTAACCCTAACCCTAGCCCTAACCCTAACCCTAACCCTAACCCTAACCTTAGCCCTAACCCTAACCCCTAACCCCTAACCATAACGCTAACCCTAAGCCTAACCCCTAACCCCTAACCCCTAACCCTAACCATAACCCTAAACCCTAACCCTAACCCTAACCCTAACCCTAGCCCTAACCCTAGCCCTAAGTCGTACCCTAACCCTAATCCTAACCCTAACCCAACCTTAACCCTAAAACTAACCTTAGCCCTTAAAACTAACCTAATAGAAACCCTAACCCTAACTCCTAACCCTAAGCCTAACCTAACCCTAACCCTAACCCTAGCCGTAACCCTAACCCTAACCCTAACCCTAGCCCTAACCCTAACCCTAACCCTAACCCTAAACTTAGCCCTAACCCTAACCCCTAACCCCTAACCGTAACGCTAACCCTAAGCCTAACCCCTAACCCCTAACCCCTAACCCTAACCATAACCCTAAACCCTAACCCTAACCCTAACCCTAACCCTAGCCCTAACCCTAGCCCTAAGTCGTACCCTAACCCTAATCCTAACCCTAACCCAACCTTAACCCTAAAACTAACCTTAGCCCTTAAAACTAACCTAATAGAAAACCTAACCCTAACTCCTAACCCTAAGCCTAACCTAACCCTAACCCTAACCCTAAACCCTAACCCTAACCCTAACCCTAACCCTAGCCCTAACCCTAACCCTAACCCTAACCCTAACCTTAGCCCTAACCCTAACCCATAACCCCTAACCGTAACGCTAACCCTAAGCCTAACCCCTAACCCCTAACCCCTAACCCTAACCATAACCCTAAACCCTAACCCTAACCCTAACCCTAACCCTAGCCCTAACCCTAGCCCTAAGTCGTACCCTAACCCTAATCCTAACCCTAACCCAACCTTAACCCTAAAACTAACCTTAGCCCTTAAAACTAACCTAATAGAAACCCTAACCCTAACTCCTAACCCTAAGCCTAACCTAACCCTAACCCTAACCCTAGCCGTAACCCTAACCCTAACCCTAACCCTAGCCCTAACCCTAACCCTAACCCTAACCCTAACCTTAGCCCTAACCCTAACCCCTAACCCCTAACCGTAACGCTAACCCTAAGCCTAACCCCTAACCCCTAACCCCTAACCCTAACCATAACCCTAAACCCTAACCCTAACCCTAACCCTAACCCTAGCCCTAACCCTAGCCCTAAGTCGTACCCTAACCCTAATCCTAACCCTAACCCAACCTTAACCCTAAAACTAACCTTAGCCCTTAAAACTAACCTAATAGAAACCCTAACCCTAACACCTAACCCTAAGCCTAACCTAACCCTAACCCTAACCCTAGCCGTAACCCTAACCCTAACCCTAGCCCTAACCCTAACCCTAACCCTAACCCTAACCTTAGCCCTAACCCTAACCCCTAACCCCTAACCGTAACGCTAACCCTAAGCCTAACCCCTAACCCCTAACCCCTAACCCTAACCATAACCCTAAACCCTAACCCTAACCCTAACCCTAACCCTAGCCCTAACCCTAGCCCTAAGTCGTACCCTAACCCTAATCCTAACCCTAACCCAACCTTAACCCTAAAACTAACCTTAGCCCTTAAAACTAACCTAATAGAAACCCTAACCCTAACTCCTAACCCTAAGCCTAACCTAACCCTAACCCTAACCCTAGCCGTAACCCTAACCCTAACCCTAACCCTAGCCCTAACCCTAACCCTAACCCTAACCCTAACCTTAGCCCTAACCCTAACCCCTAACCCCTAACCGTAACGCTAACCCTAAGCCTAACCCCTAACCCCTAACCCCTAACCCTAACCATAACCCTAAACCCTAACCCTAACCCTAACCCTAACCCTAGCCCTAACCCTAGCCCTAAGTCGTACCCTAACCCTAATCCTAACCCTAACCCAACCTTAACCCTAAAACTAACCTTAGCCCTTAAAACTAACCTAATAGAAACCCTAACCCTAACTCCTAACCCTAAGCCTAACCTAACCCTAACCCTAACCCTAGCCGTAACCCTAACCCTAACCCTAACCCTAGCCCTAACCCTAACCCTAACCCTAACCCTAACCTTAGCCCTAACCCTAACCCCTAACCCCTAACCATAACGCTAACCCTAAGCCTAACCCCTAACCCCTAACCCCTAACCCTAACCATAACCCTAAACCCTAACCCTAACCCTAACCCTAACCCTAGCCCTAACCCTAGCCCTAAGTCGTACCCTAACCCTAATCCTAACCCTAACCCAACCTTAACCCTAAAACTAACCTTAGCCCTTAAAACTAACCTAATAGAAACCCTAACCCTAACTCCTAACCCTAAGCCTAACCTAACCCTAACCCTAACCCTAGCCGTAACCCTAACCCTAACCCTAACCCTAGCCCTAACCCTAACCCTAACCCTAACCCTAACCTTAGCCCTAACCCTAACCCCTAACCCCTAACCGTAACGCTAACCCTAAGCCTAACCCCTAACCCCTAACCCCTAACCCTAACCATAACCCTAAACCCTAACCCTAACCCTAACCCTAACCCTAGCCCTAACCCTAGCCCTAAGTCGTACCCTAACCCTAATCCTAACCCTAACCCAACCTTAACCCTAAAACTAACCTTAGCCCTTAAAACTAACCTAATAGAAACCCTAACCCTAACTCCTAACCCTAAGCCTAACCTAACCCTAACCCTAACCCTAGCCGTAACCCTAACCCTAACCCTAACCCTAGCCCTAACCCTAACCCTAACCCTAACCCTAACCTTAGCCCTAACCCTAACCCCTAACCCCTAACCGTAACGCTAACCCTAAGCCTAACCCCTAACCCCTAACCCCTAACCCTAACCATAACCCTAAACCCTAACCCTAACCCTAACCCTAACCCTAGCCCTAACCCTAGCCCTAAGTCGTACCCTAACCCTAATCCTAACCCTAACCCAACCTTAACCCTAAAACTAACCTTAGCCCTTAAAACTAACCTAATAGAAACCCTAACCCTAACTCCTAACCCTAAGCCTAACCTAACCCTAACCCTAACCCTAGCCGTAACCCTAACCCTAACCCTAACCCTAGCCCTAACCCTAACCCTAACCCTAACCCTAACCTTAGCCCTAACCCTAACCCCTAACCCCTAACCGTAACGCTAACCCTAAGCCTAACCCCTAACCCCTAACCCCTAACCCTAACCATAACCCTAAACCCTAACCCTAACCCTAACCCTAACCCTAGCCCTAACCCTAGCCCTAAGTCGTACCCTAACCCTAATCCTAACCCTAACCCAACCTTAACCCTAAAACTAACCTTAGCCCTTAAAACTAACCTAATAGAAACCCTAACCCTAACTCCTAACCCTAAGCCTAACCTAACCCTAACCCTAACCCTAGCCGTAACCCTAACCCTAACCCTAACCCTAGCCCTAACCCTAACCCTAACCCTAACCCTAACCTTAGCCCTAACCCTAACCCCTAACCCCTAACCGTAACGCTAACCCTAAGCCTAACCCCTAACCCCTAACCCCTAACCCTAACCATAACCCTAAACCCTAACCCTAACCCTAACCCTAGCCCTAACCCTAGCCCTAAGTCGTACCCTAACCCTAATCCTAACCCTAAACTAACCTTAGCCCTTAAAACTAACCTAATAGAAACCCTAACCCTAACTCCTAACCCTAAGCCTAACCTAACCCTAACCCTAACCCTAGCCGTAACCCTAACCCTAACCCTAACCCTAGCCCTAACCCTAACCCTAACCCTAACCCTAACCTTAGCCCTAACCCTAACCCCTAACCCCTAACCGTAACGCTAACCCTAAGCCTAACCCCTAACCCCTAACCCCTAACCCTAACCATAACCCTAAACCCTAACCCTAACCCTAACCCTAACCCTAGCCCTAACCCTAGCCCTAAGTCGTACCCTAACCCTAATCCTAACCCTAACCCAACCTTAACCCTAAAACTAACCTTAGCCCTTAAAACTAACCTAATAGAAACCCTAACCCTAACTCCTAACCCTAAGCCTAACCTAACCCTAACCCTAACCCTAGCCGTAACCCTAACCCTAACCCTAGCCCTAACCCTAACCCTAACCCTAACCCTAACCTTAGCCCTAACCCTAACCCCTAACCCCTAACAGTAACGCTAACCCTAAGCCTAACCCCTAACCCCTAACCCCTAACCCTAACCATAACCCTAAACCCTAACCCTAACCCTAACCCTAACCCTAGCCCTAACCCTAGCCCTAAGTCGTACCCTAACCCTAATCCTAACCCTAACCCAACCTTAACCCTAAAACTAACCTTAGCCCTTAAAACTAACCTAATAGAAACCCTAACCCTAACTCCTAACCCTAAGCCTAACCTAACCCTAACCCTAACCCTAGCCGTAACCCTAACCCTAACCCTAACCCTAGCCCTAACCCTAACCCTAACCCTAACCCTAACCTTAGCCCTAACCCTAACCCCTAACCCCTAACCGTAACGCTAACCCTAAGCCTAACCCCTAACCCCTAACCCCTAACCCTAACCATAACCCTAAACCCTAACCCTAACCCTAACCCTAGCCCTAACCCTAGCCCTAAGTCGTACCCTAACCCTAATCCTAACCCTAACCCAACCTTAACCCTAAAACTAACCTTAGCCCTTAAAACTAACCTAATAGAAACCCTAACCCTAACTCCTAACCCTAAGCCTAACCTAACCCTAACCCTAACCCTAGCCGTAACCCTAACCCTAACCCTAACCCTAGCCCTAACCCTAACCCTAACCCTAACCCTAACCTTAGCCCTAACCCTAACCCCTAACCCCTAACCGTAACGCTAACCCTAAGCCTAACCCCTAACCCCTAACCCCTAACCCTAACCATAACCCTAAACCCTAACCCTAACCCTAACCCTAACCCTAGCCCTAACCCTAGCCCTAAGTCGTACCCTAACCCTAATCCTAACCCTAACCCAACCTTAACCCTAAAACTAACCTTAGCCCTTAAAACTAACCTAATAGAAACCCTAACCCTAACTCCTAACCCTAAGCCTAACCTAACCCTAACCCTAACCCTAGCCGTAACCCTAACCCTAACCCTAACCCTAGCCCTAACCCTAACCCTAACCCTAACCCTAACCTTAGCCCTAACCCTAACCCCTAACCCCTAACCGTAACGCTAACCCTAAGCCTAACCCCTAACCCCTAACCCCTAACCCTAACCATAACCCTAAACCCTAACCCTAACCCTAACCCTAACCCTAGCCCTAACCCTAGCCCTAAGTCGTACCCTAACCCTAATCCTAACCCTAACCCAACCTTAACCCTAAAACTAACCTTAGCCCTTAAAACTAACCTAATAGAAACCCTAACCCTAACACCTAACCCTAAGCCTAACCTAACCCTAACCCTAACCCTAGCCGTAACCCTAACCCTAACCCTAGCCCTAACCCTAACCCTAACCCTAACCCTAACCTTAGCCCTAACCCTAACCCCTAACCCCTAACCGTAACGCTAACCCTAAGCCTAACCCCTAACCCCTAACCCCTAACCCTAACCATAACCCTAAACCCTAACCCTAACCCTAACCCTAACCCTAGCCCTAACCCTAGCCCTAAGTCGTACCCTAACCCTAATCCTAACCCTAACCCAACCTTAACCCTAAAACTAACCTTAGCCCTTAAAACTAACCTAATAGAAACCCTAACCCTAACTCCTAACCCTAAGCCTAACCTAACCCTAACCCTAACCCTAGCCGTAACCCTAACCCTAACCCTAACCCTAGCCCTAACCCTAACCCTAACCCTAACCCTAACCTTAGCCCTAACCCTAACCCCTAACCCCTAACCGTAACGCTAACCCTAAGCCTAACCCCTAACCCCTAACCCCTAACCCTAACCATAACCCTAAACCCTAACCCTAACCCTAACCCTAACCCTAGCCCTAACCCTAGCCCTAAGTCGTACCCTAACCCTAATCCTAACCCTAACCCAACCTTAACCCTAAAACTAACCTTAGCCCTTAAAACTAACCTAATAGAAACCCTAACCCTAACTCCTAACCCTAAGCCTAACCTAACCCTAACCCTAACCCTAGCCGTAACCCTAACCCTAACCCTAACCCTAGCCCTAACCCTAACCCTAACCCTAACCCTAACCTTAGCCCTAACCCTAACCCCTAACCCCTAACCATAACGCTAACCCTAAGCCTAACCCCTAACCCCTAACCCCTAACCCTAACCATAACCCTAAACCCTAACCCTAACCCTAACCCTAACCCTAGCCCTAACCCTAGCCCTAAGTCGTACCCTAACCCTAATCCTAACCCTAACCCAACCTTAACCCTAAAACTAACCTTAGCCCTTAAAACTAACCTAATAGAAACCCTAACCCTAACTCCTAACCCTAAGCCTAACCTAACCCTAACCCTAACCCTAGCCGTAACCCTAACCCTAACCCTAACCCTAGCCCTAACCCTAACCCTAACCCTAACCCTAACCTTAGCCCTAACCCTAACCCCTAACCCCTAACCGTAACGCTAACCCTAAGCCTAACCCCTAACCCCTAACCCCTAACCCTAACCATAACCCTAAACCCTAACCCTAACCCTAACCCTAACCCTAGCCCTAACCCTAGCCCTAAGTCGTACCCTAACCCTAATCCTAACCCTAACCCAACCTTAACCCTAAAACTAACCTTAGCCCTTAAAACTAACCTAATAGAAACCCTAACCCTAACTCCTAACCCTAAGCCTAACCTAACCCTAACCCTAACCCTAGCCGTAACCCTAACCCTAACCCTAACCCTAGCCCTAACCCTAACCCTAACCCTAACCCTAACCTTAGCCCTAACCCTAACCCCTAACCCCTAACCGTAACGCTAACCCTAAGCCTAACCCCTAACCCCTAACCCCTAACCCTAACCATAACCCTAAACCCTAACCCTAACCCTAACCCTAACCCTAGCCCTAACCCTAGCCCTAAGTCGTACCCTAACCCTAATCCTAACCCTAACCCAACCTTAACCCTAAAACTAACCTTAGCCCTTAAAACTAACCTAATAGAAACCCTAACCCTAACTCCTAACCCTAAGCCTAACCTAACCCTAACCCTAACCCTAGCCGTAACCCTAACCCTAACCCTAACCCTAGCCCTAACCCTAACCCTAACCCTAACCCTAACCTTAGCCCTAACCCTAACCCCTAACCCCTAACCGTAACGCTAACCCTAAGCCTAACCCCTAACCCCTAACCCCTAACCCTAACCATAACCCTAAACCCTAACCCTAACCCTAACCCTAACCCTAGCCCTAACCCTAGCCCTAAGTCGTACCCTAACCCTAATCCTAACCCTAACCCAACCTTAACCCTAAAACTAACCTTAGCCCTTAAAACTAACCTAATAGAAACCCTAACCCTAACTCCTAACCCTAAGCCTAACCTAACCCTAACCCTAACCCTAGCCGTAACCCTAACCCTAACCCTAACCCTAGCCCTAACCCTAACCCTAACCCTAACCCTAACCTTAGCCCTAACCCTAACCCCTAACCCCTAACCGTAACGCTAACCCTAAGCCTAACCCCTAACCCCTAACCCCTAACCCTAACCATAACCCTAAACCCTAACCCTAACCCTAACCCTAACCCTAGCCCTAACCCTAGCCCTAAGTCGTACCCTAACCCTAATCCTAACCCTAACCCAACCTTAACCCTAAAACTAACCTTAGCCCTTAAAACTAACCTAATAGAAACCCTAACCCTAACTCCTAACCCTAAGCCTAACCTAACCCTAACCCTAACCCTAGCCGTAACCCTAACCCTAACCCTAACCCTAGCCCTAACCCTAACCCTAACCCTAACCCTAACCTTAGCCCTAACCCTAACCCCTAACCCCTAACCGTAACGCTAACCCTAAGCCTAACCCCTAACCCCTAACCCCTAACCCTAACCATAACCCTAAACCCTAACCCTAACCCTAACCCTAACCCTAGCCCTAACCCTAGCCCTAAGTCGTACCCTAACCCTAATCCTAACCCTAACCCAACCTTAACCCTAAAACTAACCTTAGCCCTTAAAACTAACCTAATAGAAACCCTAACCCTAACTCCTAACCCTAAGCCTAACCTAACCCTAACCCTAACCCTAGCCGTAACCCTAACCCTAACCCTAACCCTAGCCCTAACCCTAACCCTAACCCTAACCCTAACCTTAGCCCTAACCCTAACCCCTAACCCCTAACCGTAACGCTAACCCTAAGCCTAACCCCTAACCCCTAACCCCTAACCCTAACCATAACCCTAAACCCTAACCCTAACCCTAACCCTAACCCTAGCCCTAACCCTAGCCCTAAGTCGTACCCTAACCCTAATCCTAACCCTAACCCAACCTTAACCCTAAAACTAACCTTAGCCCTTAAAACTAACCTAATAGAAACCCTAACCCTAACTCCTAACCCTAAGCCTAACCTAACCCTAACCCTAACCCTAGCCGTAACCCTAACCCTAACCCTAACCCTAGCCCTAACCCTAACCCTAACCCTAACCCTAACCTTAGCCCTAACCCTAACCCCTAACCCCTAACCGTAACGCTAACCCTAAGCCTAACCCCTAACCCCTAACCCCTAACCCTAACCATAACCCTAAACCCTAACCCTAACCCTAACCCTAACCCTAGCCCTAACCCTAGCCCTAAGTCGTACCCTAACCCTAATCCTAACCCTAACCCAACCTTAACCCTAAAACTAACCTTAGCCCTTAAAACTAACCTAATAGAAACCCTAACCCTAACTCCTAACCCTAAGCCTAACCTAACCCTAACCCTAACCCTAGCCGTAACCCTAACCCTAACCCTAACCCTAGCCCTAACCCTAACCCTAACCCTAACCCTAACCTTAGCCCTAACCCTAACCCCTAACCCCTAACCGTAACGCTAACCCTAAGCCTAACCCCTAACCCCTAACCCCTAACCCTAACCATAACCCTAAACCCTAACCCTAACCCTAACCCTAACCCTAGCCCTAACCCTAGCCCTAAGTCGTACCCTAACCCTAATCCTAACCCTAACCCAACCTTAACCCTAAAACTAACCTTAGCCCTTAAAACTAACCTAATAGAAACCCTAACCCTAACTCCTAACCCTAAGCCTAACCTAACCCTAACCCTAACCCTAGCCGTAACCCTAACCCTAACCCTAACCCTAGCCCTAACCCTAACCCTAACCCTAACCCTAACCTTAGCCCTAACCCTAACCCCTAACCCCTAACCGTAACGCTAACCCTAAGCCTAACCCCTAACCCCTAACCCCTAACCCTAACCATAACCCTAAACCCTAACCCTAACCCTAACCCTAACCCTAGCCCTAACCCTAGCCCTAAGTCGTACCCTAACCCTAATCCTAACCCTAACCCAACCTTAACCCTAAAACTAACCTTAGCCCTTAAAACTAACCTAATAGAAACCCTAACCCTAACTCCTAACCCTAAGCCTAACCTAACCCTAACCCTAACCCTAGCCGTAACCCTAACCCTAACCCTAACCCTAGCCCTAACCCTAACCCTAACCCTAACCCTAACCTTAGCCCTAACCCTAACCCCTAACCCCTAACCGTAACGCTAACCCTAAGCCTAACCCCTAACCCCTAACCCCTAACCCTAACCATAACCCTAAACCCTAACCCTAACCCTAACCCTAACCCTAGCCCTAACCCTAGCCCTAAGTCGTACCCTAACCCTAATCCTAACCCTAACCCAACCTTAACCCTAAAACTAACCTTAGCCCTTAAAACTAACCTAATAGAAACCCTAACCCTAACTCCTAACCCTAAGCCTAACCTAACCCTAACCCTAACCCTAGCCGTAACCCTAACCCTAACCCTAACCCTAGCCCTAACCCTAACCCTAACCCTAACCCTAACCTTAGCCCTAACCCTAACCCCTAACCCCTAACCGTAACGCTAACCCTAAGCCTAACCCCTAACCCCGTAACCCCTAACCCTAACCATAACCCTAAACCCTAACCCTAACCCTAACCCTAACCCTAGCCCTAACCCTAGCCCTAAGTCGTACCCTAACCCTAATCCTAACCCTAACCCAACCTTAACCCTAAAACTAACCTTAGCCCTTAAAACTAACCTAATAGAAACCCTAACCCTAACTCCTAACCCTAAGCCTAACCTAACCCTAACCCTAACCCTAGCCGTAACCCTAACCCTAACCCTAACCCTAGCCCTAACCCTAACCCTAACCCTAACCCTAACCTTAGCCCTAACCCTAACCCCTAACCCCTAACCGTAACGCTAACCCTAAGCCTAACCCCTAACCCCTAACCCCTAACCCTAACCATAACCCTAAACCCTAACCCTAACCCTAACCCTAACCCTAGCCCTAACCCTAGCCCTAAGTCGTACCCTAACCCTAATCCTAACCCTAACCCAACCTTAACCCTAAAACTAACCTTAGCCCTTAAAACTAACCTAATAGAAACCCTAACCCTAACTCCTAACCCTAAGCCTAACCTAACCCTAACCCTAACCCTAGCCGTAACCCTAACCCTAACCCTAACCCTAACCCTAACCTTAGCCCTAACCTAACCCCCTAACCCCTAACCGTAACGCTAACCCTAAGCCTAACCCCTAACCCCTAACCCCTAACCCTAACCATAACCCTAAACCCTAACCCTAACCCTAAACCTAACCCTAGCCCTAACCCTAGCCCTAAGTCGTACCCTAACCCTAATCCTAACCCTAACCCAACCTTAACCCTAAAACTAACCTTAGCCCTTAAAACTAACCTAATAGAAACCCTAACCCTAACTCCTAACCCTAAGCCTAACCTAACCCTAACCCTAACCCTAGCCGTAACCCTAACCCTAACCCTAACCCTAGCCCTAACCCTAACCCTAACCCTAACCCTAACCTTAGCCCTAACCCTAACCCCTAACCCCTAACCGTAACGCTAACCCTAAGCCTAACCCCTAACCCCTAACCCCTAACCCTAACCATAACCCTAAACCCTAACCCTAACCCTAACCCTAACCCTAGCCCTAACCCTAGCCCTAAGTCGTACCCTAACCCTAATCCTAACCCTAACCCAACCTTAACCCTAAAACTAACCTTAGCCCTTAAAACTAACCTAATAGAAACCCTAACCCTAACTCCTAACCCTAAACCTAACCTAACCCTAACCCTAACCCTAGCCGTAACCCTAACCCTAACCCTAACCCTAGCCCTAACCCTAACCCTAACCCTAACCCTAACCTTAGCCCTAACCCTAACCCCTAACCCCTAACCGTAACGCTAACCCTAAGCCTAACCCCTAACCCCTAACCCCTAACCCTAACCATAACCCTAAACCCTAACCCTAACCCTAACCCTAACCCTAGCCCTAACCCTAGCCCTAAGTCGTACCCTAACCCTAATCCTAACCCTAACCCAACCTTAACCCTAAAACTAACCTTAGCCCTTAAAACTAACCTAATAGAAACCCTAACCCTAACTCCTAACCCTAAGCCTAACCTAACCCTAACCCTAACCCTAGCCGTAACCCTAACCCTAACCCTAACCCTAGCCCTAACCCTAACCCTAACCCTAACCCTAACCTTAGCCCTAACCCTAACCCCTAACCCCTAACCGTAACGCTAACCCTAAGCCTAACCCCTAACCCCTAACCCCTAACCCTAACCATAACCCTAAACCCTAACCCTAACCCTAACCCTAACCCTAGCCCTAACCCTAGCCCTAAGTCGTACCCTAACCCTAATCCTAACCCTAACCCAACCTTAACCCTAAAACTAACCTTAGCCCTTAAAACTAACCTAATAGAAACCCTAACCCTAACTCCTAACCCTAAGCCTAACCTAACCCTAACCCTAACCCTAGCCGTAACCCTAACCCTAACCCTAACCCTAGCCCTAACCCTAACCCTAACCCTAACCCTAACCTTAGCCCTAACCCTAACCCCTAACCCCTAACCGTAACGCTAACCCTAAGCCTAACCCCTAACCCCTAACCCCTAACCCTAACCATAACCCTAAACCCTAACCCTAACCCTAACCCTAACCCTAGCCCTAACCCTAGCCCTAAGTCGTACCCTAACCCTAATCCTAACCCTAACCCAACCTTAACCCTAAAACTAACCTTAGCCCTTAAAACTAACCTAATAGAAACCCTAACCCTAACTCCTAACCCTAAGCCTAACCTAACCCTAACCCTAACCCTAGCCGTAACCCTAACCCTAACCCTAACCCTAGCCCTAACCCTAACCCTAACCCTAACCCTAACCTTAGCCCTAACCCTAACCCCTAACCCCTAACCGTAACGCTAACCCTAAGCCTAACCCCTAACCCCTAACCCCTAACCCTAACCATAACCCTAAACCCTAACCCTAACCCTAACCCTAACCCTAGCCCTAACCCTAGCCCTAAGTCGTACCCTAACCCTAATCCTAACCCTAACCCAACCTTAACCCTAAAACTAACCTTAGCCCTTAAAACTAACCTAATAGAAACCCTAACCCTAACTCCTAACCCTAAGCCTAACCTAACCCTAACCCTAACCCTAGCCGTAACCCTAACCCTAACCCTAACCCTAGCCCTAACCCTAACCCTAACCCTAACCCTAACCTTAGCCCTAACCCTAACCCCTAACCCCTAACCGTAACGCTAACCCTAAGCCTAACCCCTAACCCCTAACCCCTAACCCTAACCATAACCCTAAACCCTAACCCTAACCCTAACCCTAACCCTAGCCCTAACCCTAGCCCTAAGTCGTACCCTAACCCTAATCCTAACCCTAACCCAACCTTAACCCTAAAACTAACCTTAGCCCTTAAAACTAACCTAATAGAAACCCTAACCCTAACTCCTAACCCTAAGCCTAACCTAACCCTAACCCTAACCCTAGCCGTAACCCTAACCCTAACCCTAACCCTAGCCCTAACCCTAACCCTAACCCTAACCCTAACCTTAGCCCTAACCCTAACCCCTAACCCCTAACCGTAACGCTAACCCTAAGCCTAACCCCTAACCCCTAACCCCTAACCCTAAACCCTAACCCTAACCCTAGCCGTAACCCTAACCCTAACCCTAACCCTAGCCCTAACCCTAACCCTAACCCTAACCCTAACCTTAGCCCTAACCCTAACCCCTAACCCCTAACCGTAACGCTAACCCTAAGCCTAACCCCTAACCCCTAACCCCTAACCCTAACCATAACCCTAAACCCTAACCCTAACCCTAACCCTAACCCTAGCCCTAACCCTAGCCCTAAGTCGTACCCTAACCCTAATCCTAACCCTAACCCAACCTTAACCCTAAAACTAACCTTAGCCCTTAAAACTAACCTAATAGAAACCCTAACCCTAACTCCTAACCCTAAGCCTAACCTAACCCTAACCCTAACCCTAACCGTAACCCTAACCCTAACCCTAGCCCTAACCCTAGCCCTAAGTCGTACCCTAACCCTAATCCTAACCCTAACCCAACCTTAACCCTAAAACTAACCTTAGCCCTTAAAACTAACCTAATAGAAACCCTAACCCTAACTCCTAACCCTAAGCCTAACCTAACCCTAACCCTAACCCTAGCCGTAACCCTAACCCTAACCCTAACCCTAGCCCTAACCCTAACCCTAACCCTAACCCTAACCTTAGCCCTAACCCTAACCCCTAACCCCTAACCGTAACGCTAACCCTAAGCCTAACCCCTAACCCCTAACCCCTAACCCTAACCATAACCCTAAACCCTAACCCTAACCCTAACCCTAACCCTAGCCCTAACCCTAGCCCTAAGTCGTACCCTAACCCTAATCCTAACCCTAACCCAACCTTAACCCTAAAACTAACCTTAGCCCTTAAAACTAACCTAATAGAAACCCTAACCCTAACTCCTAACCCTAAGCCTAACCTAACCCTAACCCTAACCCTAGCCGTAACCCTAACCCTAACCCTAACCCTAGCCCTAACCCTAACCCTAACCCTAACCCTAACCTTAGCCCTAACCCTAACCCCTAACCCCTAACCGTAACGCTAACCCTAAGCCTAACCCCTAACCCCTAACCCCTAACCCTAACCATAACCCTAAACCCTAACCCTAACCCTAACCCTAACCCTAGCCCTAACCCTAGCCCTAAGTCGTACCCTAACCCTAATCCTAACCCTAACCCAACCTTAACCCTAAAACTAACCTTAGCCCTTAAAACTAACCTAATAGAAACCCTAACCCTAACTCCTAACCCTAAGCCTAACCTAACCCTAACCCTAACCCTAGCCGTAACCCTAACCCTAACCCTAACCCTAGCCCTAACCCTAACCCTAACCCTAACCCTAACCTTAGCCCTAACCCTAACCCCTAACCCCTAACCGTAACGCTAACCCTAAGCCTAACCCCTAACCCCTAACCCCTAACCCTAACCATAACCCTAAACCCTAACCCTAACCCTAACCCTAACCCTAGCCCTAACCCTAGCCCTAAGTCGTACCCTAACCCTAATCCTAACCCTAACCCAACCTTAACCCTAAAACTAACCTTAGCCCTTAAAACTAACCTAATAGAAACCCTAACCCTAACTCCTAACCCTAAGCCTAACCTAACCCTAACCCTAACCCTAGCCGTAACCCTAACCCTAACCCTAACCCTAGCCCTAACCCTAACCCTAACCCTAACCCTAACCTTAGCCCTAACCCTAACCCCTAACCCCTAACCGTAACGCTAACCCTAAGCCTAACCCCTAACCCCTAACCCCTAACCCTAACCATAACCCTAAACCCTAACCCTAACCCTAACCCTAACCCTAGCCCTAACCCTAGCCCTAAGTCGTACCCTAACCCTAATCCTAACCCTAACCCAACCTTAACCCTAAAACTAACCTTAGCCCTTAAAACTAACCTAATAGAAACCCTAACCCTAACTCCTAACCCTAAGCCTAACCTAACCCTAACCCTAACCCTAGCCGTAACCCTAACCCTAACCCTAACCCTAGCCCTAACCCTAACCCTAACCCTAACCCTAACCTTAGCCCTAACCCTAACCCCTAACCCCTAACCGTAACGCTAACCCTAAGCCTAACCCCTAACCCCTAACCCCTAACCCTAACCATAACCCTAAACCCTAACCCTAACCCTAACCCTAACCCTAGCCCTAACCCTAGCCCTAAGTCGTACCCTAACCCTAATCCTAACCCTAACCCAACCTTAACCCTAAAACTAACCTTAGCCCTTAAAACTAACCTAATAGAAACCCTAACCCTAACTCCTAACCCTAAGCCTAACCTAACCCTAACCCTAACCCTAGCCGTAACCCTAACCCTAACCCTAACCCTAGCCCTAACCCTAACCCTAACCCTAACCCTAACCTTAGCCCTAACCCTAACCCCTAACCCCTAACCGTAACGCTAACCCTAAGCCTAACCCCTAACCCCTAACCCCTAACCCTAACCATAACCCTAAACCCTAACCCTAACCCTAACCCTAACCCTAGCCCTAACCCTAGCCCTAAGTCGTACCCTAACCCTAATCCTAACCCTAACCCAACCTTAACCCTAAAACTAACCTTAGCCCTTAAAACTAACCTAATAGAAACCCTAACCCTAACTCCTAACCCTAAGCCTAACCTAACCCTAACCCTAACCCTAGCCGTAACCCTAACCCTAACCCTAACCCTAGCCCTAACCCTAACCCTAACCCTAACCCTAACCTTAGCCCTAACCCTAACCCCTAACCCCTAACCGTAACGCTAACCCTAAGCCTAACCCCTAACCCCTAACCCCTAACCCTAACCATAACCCTAAACCCTAACCCTAACCCTAACCCTAACCCTAGCCCTAACCCTAGCCCTAAGTCGTACCCTAACCCTAATCCTAACCCTAACCCAACCTTAACCCTAAAACTAACCTTAGCCCTTAAAACTAACCTAATAGAAACCCTAACCCTAACTCCTAACCCTAAGCCTAACCTAACCCTAACCCTAACCCTAGCCGTAACCCTAACCCTAACCCTAACCCTAGCCCTAACCCTAACCCTAACCCTAACCCTAACCTTAGCCCTAACCCTAACCCCTAACCCCTAACCGTAACGCTAACCCTAAGCCTAACCCCTAACCCCTAACCCCTAACCCTAACCATAACCCTAAACCCTAACCCTAACCCTAACCCTAACCCTAGCCCTAACCCTAGCCCTAAGTCGTACCCTAACCCTAATCCTAACCCTAACCCAACCTTAACCCTAAAACTAACCTTAGCCCTTAAAACTAACCTAATAGAAACCCTAACCCTAACTCCTAACCCTAAGCCTAACCTAACCCTAACCCTAACCCTAGCCGTAACCCTAACCCTAACCCTAACCCTAGCCCTAACCCTAACCCTAACCCTAACCCTAACCTTAGCCCTAACCCTAACCCCTAACCCCTAACCGTAACGCTAACCCTAAGCCTAACCCCTAACCCCTAACCCCTAACCCTAACCATAACCCTAAACCCTAACCCTAACCCTAACCCTAACCCTAGCCCTAACCCTAGCCCTAAGTCGTACCCTAACCCTAATCCTAACCCTAACCCAACCTTAACCCTAAAACTAACCTTAGCCCTTAAAACTAACCTAATAGAAACCCTAACCCTAACTCCTAACCCTAAGCCTAACCTAACCCTAACCCTAACCCTAGCCGTAACCCTAACCCTAACCCTAACCCTAGCCCTAACCCTAACCCTAACCCTAACCCTAACCTTAGCCCTAACCCTAACCCCTAACCCCTAACCGTAACGCTAACCCTAAGCCTAACCCCTAACCCCTAACCCCTAACCCTAACCATAACCCTAAACCCTAACCCTAACCCTAACCCTAACCCTAGCCCTAACCCTAGCCCTAAGTCGTACCCTAACCCTAATCCTAACCCTAACCCAACCTTAACCCTAAAACTAACCTTAGCCCTTAAAACTAACCTAATAGAAACCCTAACCCTAACTCCTAACCCTAAGCCTAACCTAACCCTAACCCTAACCCTAGCCGTAACCCTAACCCTAACCCTAACCCTAGCCCTAACCCTAACCCTAACCCTAACCCTAACCTTAGCCCTAACCCTAACCCCTAACCCCTAACCGTAACGCTAACCCTAAGCCTAACCCCTAACCCCTAACCCCTAACCCTAACCATAACCCTAAACCCTAACCCTAACCCTAACCCTAACCCTAGCCCTAACCCTAGCCCTAAGTCGTACCCTAACCCTAATCCTAACCCTAACCCAACCTTAACCCTAAAACTAACCTTAGCCCTTAAAACTAACCTAATAGAAACCCTAACCCTAACTCCTAACCCTAAGCCTAACCTAACCCTAACCCTAACCCTAGCCGTAACCCTAACCCTAACCCTAACCCTAGCCCTAACCCTAACCCTAACCCTAACCCTAACCTTAGCCCTAACCCTAACCCCTAACCCCTAACCGTAACGCTAACCCTAAGCCTAACCCCTAACCCCTAACCCCTAACCCTAACCATAACCCTAAACCCTAACCCTAACCCTAACCCTAACCCTAGCCCTAAGTCGTACCCTAACCCTAATCCTAACCCTAACCCAACCTTAACCCTAAAACTAACCTTAGCCCTTAAAACTAACCTAATAGAAACCCTAACCCTAACTCCTAACCCTAAGCCTAACCTAACCCTAACCCTAACCCTAGCCGTAACCCTAACCCTAACCCTAACCCTAGCCCTAACCCTAATCCTAACCCTAACCCAACCTTAACCCTAAAACTAACCTTAGCCCTTAAAACTAACCTAATAGAAACCCTAACCCTAACTCCTAACCCTAAGCCTAACCTAACCCTAACCCTAACCCTAGCCGTAACCCTAACCCTAACCCTAACCCTAGCCCTAACCCTAACCCTAACCCTAACCCTAACCTTAGCCCTAACCCTAACCCCTAACCCCTAACCGTAACGCTAACCCTAAGCCTAACCCCTAACCCCTAACCCCTAACCCTAACCATAACCCTAAACCCTAACCCTAACCCTAACCCTAACCCTAGCCCTAACCCTAGCCCTAAGTCGTACCCTAACCCTAATCCTAACCCTAACCCAACCTTAACCCTAAAACTAACCTTAGCCCTTAAAACTAACCTAATAGAAACCCTAACCCTAACTCCTAACCCTAAGCCTAACCTAACCCTAACCCTAACCCTAGCCCTAACCCTAACCCTAACCCTAACCCTAGCCCTAACCCTAACCCTAACCCTAACCCTAACCTTAGCCCTAACCCTAACCCCTAACCCCTAACCGTAACGCTAACCCTAAGCCTAACCCCTAACCCCTAACCCCTAACCCTAACCATAACCCTAAACCCTAACCCTAACCCTAACCCTAACCCTAGCCCTAACCCTAGCCCTAAGTCGTACCCTAACCCTAATCCTAACCCTAACCCAACCTTAACCCTAAAACTAACCTTAGCCCTTAAAACTAACCTAATAGAAACCCTAACCCTAACTCCTAACCCTAAGCCTAACCTAACCCTAACCCTAACCCTAGCCGTAACCCTAACCCTAACCCTAACCCTAGCCCTAACCCTAACCCTAACCCTAACCCTAACCTTAGCCCTAACCCTAACCCCTAACCCCTAACCGTAACGCTAACCCTAAGCCTAACCCCTAACCCCTAACCCCTAACCCTAACCATAACCCTAAACCCTAACCCTAACCCTAACCCTAACCCTAGCCCTAACCCTAGCCCTAAGTCGTACCCTAACCCTAATCCTAACCCTAACCCAACCTTAACCCTAAAACTAACCTTAGCCCTTAAAACTAACCTAATAGAAACCCTAACCCTAACTCCTAACCCTAAGCCTAACCTAACCCTAACCCTAACCCTAGCCGTAACCCTAACCCTAACCCTAACCCTAGCCCTAACCCTAACCCTAACCCTAACCCTAACCTTAGCCCTAACCCTAACCCCTAACCCCTAACCGTAACGCTAACCCTAAGCCTAACCCCTAACCCCTAACCCCTAACCCTAACCATAACCCTAAACCCTAACCCTAACCCTAACCCTAACCCTAGCCCTAACCCTAGCCCTAAGTCGTACCCTAACCCTAATCCTAACCCTAACCCAACCTTAACCCTAAAACTAACCTTAGCCCTTAAAACTAACCTAATAGAAACCCTAACCCTAACTCCTAACCCTAAGCCTAACCTAACCCTAACCCTAACCCTAGCCGTAACCCTAACCCTAACCCTAACCCTAGCCCTAACCCTAACCCTAACCCTAACCCTAACCTTAGCCCTAACCCTAACCCCTAACCCCTAACCGTAACGCTAACCCTAAGCCTAACCCCTAACCCCTAACCCCTAACCCTAACCATAACCCTAAACCCTAACCCTAACCCTAACCCTAACCCTAGCCCTAACCCTAGCCCTAAGTCGTACCCTAACCCTAATCCTAACCCTAACCCAACCTTAACCCTAAAACTAACCTTAGCCCTTAAAACTAACCTAATAGAAACCCTAACCCTAACTCCTAACCCTAAGCCTAACCTAACCCTAACCCTAACCCTAGCCGTAACCCTAACCCTAACCCTAACCCTAGCCCTAACCCTAACCCTAACCCTAACCCTAACCTTAGCCCTAACCCTAACCCCTAACCCCTAACCGTAACGCTAACCCTAAGCCTAACCCCTAACCCCTAACCCCTAACCCTAACCATAACCCTAAACCCTAACCCTAACCCTAACCCTAACCCTAGCCCTAACCCTAGCCCTAAGTCGTACCCTAACCCTAATCCTAACCCTAACCCAACCTTAACCCTAAAACTAACCTTAGCCCTTAAAACTAACCTAATAGAAACCCTAACCCTAACTCCTAACCCTAAGCCTAACCTAACCCTAACCCTAACCCTAGCCGTAACCCTAACCCTAACCCTAACCCTAGCCCTAACCCTAACCCTAACCCTAACCCTAACCTTAGCCCTAACCCTAACCCCTAACCCCTAACCGTAACGCTAACCCTAAGCCTAACCCCTAACCCCTAACCCCTAACCCTAACCATAACCCTAAACCCTAACCCTAACCCTAACCCTAACCCTAGCCCTAACCCTAGCCCTAAGTCGTACCCTAACCCTAATCCTAACCCTAACCCAACCTTAACCCTAAAACTAACCTTAGCCCTTAAAACTAACCTAATAGAAACCCTAACCCTAACTCCTAACCCTAAGCCTAACCTAACCCTAACCCTAACCCTAGCCGTAACCCTAACCCTAACCCTAACCCTAGCCCTAACCCTAACCCTAACCCTAACCCTAACCTTAGCCCTAACCCTAACCCCTAACCCCTAACCGTAACGCTAACCCTAAGCCTAACCCCTAACCCCTAACCCCTAACCCTAACCATAACCCTAAACCCTAACCCTAACCCTAACCCTAACCCTAGCCCTAACCCTAGCCCTAAGTCGTACCCTAACCCTAATCCTAACCCTAACCCAACCTTAACCCTAAAACTAACCTTAGCCCTTAAAACTAACCTAATAGAAACCCTAACCCTAACTCCTAACCCTAAGCCTAACCTAACCCTAACCCTAACCCTAGCCGTAACCCTAACCCTAACCCTAACCCTAGCCCTAACCCTAACCCTAACCCTAACCCTAACCTTAGCCCTAACCCTAACCCCTAACCCCTAACCGTAACGCTAACCCTAAGCCTAACCCCTAACCCCTAACCCCTAACCCTAACCATAACCCTAAACCCTAACCCTAACCCTAACCCTAACCCTAGCCCTAACCCTAGCCCTAAGTCGTACCCTAACCCTAATCCTAACCCTAACCCAACCTTAACCCTAAAACTAACCTTAGCCCTTAAAACTAACCTAATAGAAACCCTAACCCTAACTCCTAACCCTAAGCCTAACCTAACCCTAACCCTAACCCTAGCCGTAACCCTAACCCTAACCCTAACCCTAGCCCTAACCCTAACCCTAACCCTAACCCTAACCTTAGCCCTAACCCTAACCCCTAACCCCTAACCGTAACGCTAACCCTAAGCCTAACCCCTAACCCCTAACCCCTAACCCTAACCATAACCCTAAACCCTAACCCTAACCCTAACCCTAACCCTAGCCCTAACCCTAGCCCTAAGTCGTACCCTAACCCTAATCCTAACCCTAACCCAACCTTAACCCTAAAACTAACCTTAGCCCTTAAAACTAACCTAATAGAAACCCTAACCCTAACTCCTAACCCTAAGCCTAACCTAACCCTAACCCTAACCCTAGCCGTAACCCTAACCCTAACCCTAACCCTAGCCCTAACCCTAACCCTAACCCTAACCCTAACCTTAGCCCTAACCCTAACCCCTAACCCCTAACCGTAACGCTAACCCTAAGCCTAACCCCTAACCCCTAACCCCTAACCCTAACCATAACCCTAAACCCTAACCCTAACCCTAACCCTAACCCTAGCCCTAACCCTAGCCCTAAGTCGTACCCTAACCCTAATCCTAACCCTAACCCAACCTTAACCCTAAAACTAACCTTAGCCCTTAAAACTAACCTAATAGAAACCCTAACCCTAACTCCTAACCCTAAGCCTAACCTAACCCTAACCCTAACCCTAGCCGTAACCCTAACCCTAACCCTAACCCTAGCCCTAACCCTAACCCTAACCCTAACCCTAACCTTAGCCCTAACCCTAACCCCTAACCCCTAACCGTAACGCTAACCCTAAGCCTAACCCCTAACCCCTAACCCCTAACCCTAACCATAACCCTAAACCCTAACCCTAACCCTAACCCTAACCCTAGCCCTAACCCTAGCCCTAAGTCGTACCCTAACCCTAATCCTAACCCTAACCCAACCTTAACCCTAAAACTAACCTTAGCCCTTAAAACTAACCTAATAGAAACCCTAACCCTAACTCCTAACCCTAAGCCTAACCTAACCCTAACCCTAACCCTAGCCGTAACCCTAACCCTAACCCTAACCCTAGCCCTAACCCTAACCCTAACCCTAACCCTAACCTTAGCCCTAACCCTAACCCCTAACCCCTAACCGTAACGCTAACCCTAAGCCTAACCCCTAACCCCTAACCCCTAACCCTAACCATAACCCTAAACCCTAACCCTAACCCTAACCCTAACCCTAGCCCTAACCCTAGCCCTAAGTCGTACCCTAACCCTAATCCTAACCCTAACCCAACCTTAACCCTAAAACTAACCTTAGCCCTTAAAACTAACCTAATAGAAACCCTAACCCTAACTCCTAACCCTAAGCCTAACCTAACCCTAACCCTAACCCTAGCCGTAACCCTAACCCTAACCCTAACCCTAGCCCTAACCCTAACCCTAACCCTAACCCTAACCTTAGCCCTAACCCTAACCCCTAACCCCTAACCGTAACGCTAACCCTAAGCCTAACCCCTAACCCCTAACCCCTAACCCTAACCATAACCCTAAACCCTAACCCTAACCCTAACCCTAACCCTAGCCCTAACCCTAGCCCTAAGTCGTACCCTAACCCTAATCCTAACCCTAACCCAACCTTAACCCTAAAACTAACCTTAGCCCTTAAAACTAACCTAATAGAAACCCTAACCCTAACTCCTAACCCTAAGCCTAACCTAACCCTAACCCTAACCCTAGCCGTAACCCTAACCCTAACCCTAACCCTAGCCCTAACCCTAACCCTAACCCTAACCCTAACCTTAGCCCTAACCCTAACCCCTAACCCCTAACCGTAACGCTAACCCTAAGCCTAACCCCTAACCCCTAACCCCTAACCCTAACCATAACCCTAAACCCTAACCCTAACCCTAACCCTAACCCTAGCCCTAACCCTAGCCCTAAGTCGTACCCTAACCCTAATCCTAACCCTAACCCAACCTTAACCCTAAAACTAACCTTAGCCCTTAAAACTAACCTAATAGAAACCCTAACCCTAACTCCTAACCCTAAGCCTAACCTAACCCTAACCCTAACCCTAGCCGTAACCCTAACCCTAACCCTAACCCTAGCCCTAACCCTAACCCTAACCCTAACCCTAACCTTAGCCCTAACCCTAACCCCTAACCCCTAACCGTAACGCTAACCCTAAGCCTAACCCCTAACCCCTAACCCCTAACCCTAACCATAACCCTAAACCCTAACCCTAACCCTAACCCTAACCCTAGCCCTAACCCTAGCCCTAAGTCGTACCCTAACCCTAATCCTAACCCTAACCCAACCTTAACCCTAAAACTAACCTTAGCCCTTAAAACTAACCTAATAGAAACCCTAACCCTAACTCCTAACCCTAAGCCTAACCTAACCCTAACCCTAACCCTAGCCGTAACCCTAACCCTAACCCTAACCCTAGCCCTAACCCTAACCCTAACCCTAACCCTAACCTTAGCCCTAACCCTAACCCCTAACCCCTAACCGTAACGCTAACCCTAAGCCTAACCCCTAACCCCTAACCCCTAACCCTAACCATAACCCTAAACCCTAACCCTAACCCTAACCCTAACCCTAGCCCTAACCCTAGCCCTAAGTCGTACCCTAACCCTAATCCTAACCCTAACCCAACCTTAACCCTAAAACTAACCTTAGCCCTTAAAACTAACCTAATAGAAACCCTAACCCTAACTCCTAACCCTAAGCCTAACCTAACCCTAACCCTAACCCTAGCCGTAACCCTAACCCTAACCCTAACCCTAGCCCTAACCCTAACCCTAACCCTAACCCTAACCTTAGCCCTAACCCTAACCCCTAACCCCTAACCGTAACGCTAACCCTAAGCCTAACCCCTAACCCCTAACCCCTAACCCTAACCATAACCCTAAACCCTAACCCTAACCCTAGCCGTAACCCTAACCCTAACCCTAACCCTAGCCCTAACCCTAACCCTAACCCTAACCCTAACCTTAGCCCTAACCCTAACCCCTAACCCCTAACCGTAACGCTAACCCTAAGCCTAACCCCTAACCCCTAACCCCTAACCCTAACCATAACCCTAAACCCTAACCCTAACCCTAACCCTAACCCTAGCCCTAACCCTAGCCCTAAGTCGTACCCTAACCCTAATCCTAACCCTAACCCAACCTTAACCCTAAAACTAACCTTAGCCCTTAAAACTAACCTAATAGAAACCCTAACCCTAACTCCTAACCCTAAGCCTAACCTAACCCTAACCCTAACCCTAGCCGTAACCCTAACCCTAACCCTAACCCTAGCCCTAACCCTAACCCTAACCCTAACCCTAACCTTAGCCCTAACCCTAACCCCTAACCCCTAACCGTAACGCTAACCCTAAGCCTAACCCCTAACCCCTAACCCCTAACCCTAACCATAACCCTAAACCCTAACCCTAACCCTAACCCTAACCCTAGCCCTAACCCTAGCCCTAAGTCGTACCCTAACCCTAATCCTAACCCTAACCCAACCTTAACCCTAAAACTAACCTTAGCCCTTAAAACTAACCTAATAGAAACCCTAACCCTAACTCCTAACCCTAAGCCTAACCTAACCCTAACCCTAACCCTAGCCGTAACCCTAACCCTAACCCTAACCCTAGCCCTAACCCTAACCCTAACCCTAACCCTAACCTTAGCCCTAACCCTAACCCCTAACCCCTAACCGTAACGCTAACCCTAAGCCTAACCCCTAACCCCTAACCCCTAACCCTAACCATAACCCTAAACCCTAACCCTAACCCTAACCCTAACCCTAGCCCTAACCCTAGCCCTAAGTCGTACCCTAACCCTAATCCTAACCCTAACCCAACCTTAACCCTAAAACTAACCTTAGCCCTTAAAACTAACCTAATAGAAACCCTAACCCTAACTCCTAACCCTAAGCCTAACCTAACCCTAACCCTAACCCTAGCCGTAACCCTAACCCTAACCCTAACCCTAGCCCTAACCCTAACCCTAACCCTAACCCTAACCTTAGCCCTAACCCTAACCCCTAACCCCTAACCGTAACGCTAACCCTAAGCCTAACCCCTAACCCCTAACCCCTAACCCTAACCATAACCCTAAACCCTAACCCTAACCCTAACCCTAACCCTAGCCCTAACCCTAGCCCTAAGTCGTACCCTAACCCTAATCCTAACCCTAACCCAACCTTAACCCTAAAACTAACCTTAGCCCTTAAAACTAACCTAATAGAAACCCTAACCCTAACTCCTAACCCTAAGCCTAACCTAACCCTAACCCTAACCCTAGCCGTAACCCTAACCCTAACCCTAACCCTAGCCCTAACCCTAACCCTAACCCTAACCCTAACCTTAGCCCTAACCCTAACCCCTAACCCCTAACCGTAACGCTAACCCTAAGCCTAACCCCTAACCCCTAACCCCTAACCCTAACCATAACCCTAAACCCTAACCCTAACCCTAACCCTAACCCTAGCCCTAACCCTAGCCCTAAGTCGTACCCTAACCCTAACCCTAACCCTAACCCTAGCCCTAACCCTAGCCCTAAGTCGTACCCTAACCCTAATCCTAACCCTAACCCAACCTTAACCCTAAAACTAACCTTAGCCCTTAAAACTAACCTAATAGAAACCCTAACCCTAACTCCTAACCCTAAGCCTAACCTAACCCTAACCCTAACCCTAGCCGTAACCCTAACCCTAACCCTAACCCTAGCCCTAACCCTAACCCTAACCCTAACCCTAACCTTAGCCCTAACCCTAACCCCTAACCCCTAACCGTAACGCTAACCCTAAGCCTAACCCCTAACCCCTAACCCCTAACCCTAACCATAACCCTAAACCCTAACCCTAACCCTAACCCTAACCCTAGCCCTAACCCTAGCCCTAAGTCGTACCCTAACCCTAATCCTAACCCTAACCCAACCTTAACCCTAAAACTAACCTTAGCCCTTAAAACTAACCTAATAGAAACCCTAACCCTAACTCCTAACCCTAAGCCTAACCTAACCCTAACCCTAACCCTAGCCGTAACCCTAACCCTAACCCTAACCCTAGCCCTAACCCTAACCCTAACCCTAACCCTAACCTTAGCCCTAACCCTAACCCCTAACCCCTAACCGTAACGCTAACCCTAAGCCTAACCCCTAACCCCTAACCCCTAACCCTAACCATAACCCTAAACCCTAACCCTAACCCTAACCCTAACCCTAGCCCTAACCCTAGCCCTAAGTCGTACCCTAACCCTAATCCTAACCCTAACCCAACCTTAACCCTAAAACTAACCTTAGCCCTTAAAACTAACCTAATAGAAACCCTAACCCTAACTCCTAACCCTAAGCCTAACCTAACCCTAACCCTAACCCTAGCCGTAACCCTAACCCTAACCCTAACCCTAGCCCTAACCCTAACCCTAACCCTAACCCTAACCTTAGCCCTAACCCTAACCCCTAACCCCTAACCGTAACGCTAACCCTAAGCCTAACCCCTAACCCCTAACCCCTAACCCTAACCATAACCCTAAACCCTAACCCTAACCCTAACCCTAACCCTAGCCCTAACCCTAGCCCTAAGTCGTACCCTAACCCTAATCCTAACCCTAACCCAACCTTAACCCTAAAACTAACCTTAGCCCTTAAAACTAACCTAATAGAAACCCTAACCCTAACTCCTAACCCTAAGCCTAACCTAACCCTAACCCTAACCCTAGCCGTAACCCTAACCCTAACCCTAACCCTAGCCCTAACCCTAACCCTAACCCTAACCCTAACCTTAGCCCTAACCCTAACCCCTAACCCCTAACCGTAACGCTAACCCTAAGCCTAACCCCTAACCCCTAACCCCTAACCCTAACCATAACCCTAAACCCTAACCCTAACCCTAACCCTAACCCTAGCCCTAACCCTAGCCCTAAGTCGTACCCTAACCCTAATCCTAACCCTAACCCAACCTTAACCCTAAAACTAACCTTAGCCCTTAAAACTAACCTAATAGAAACCCTAACCCTAACTCCTAACCCTAAGCCTAACCTAACCCTAACCCTAACCCTAGCCGTAACCCTAACCCTAACCCTAACCCTAGCCCTAACCCTAACCCTAACCCTAACCCTAACCTTAGCCCTAACCCTAACCCCTAACCCCTAACCGTAACGCTAACCCTAAGCCTAACCCCTAACCCCTAACCCCTAACCCTAACCATAACCCTAAACCCTAACCCTAACCCTAACCCTAACCCTAGCCCTAACCCTAGCCCTAAGTCGTACCCTAACCCTAATCCTAACCCTAACCCAACCTTAACCCTAAAACTAACCTTAGCCCTTAAAACTAACCTAATAGAAACCCTAACCCTAACTCCTAACCCTAAGCCTAACCTAACCCTAACCCTAACCCTAGCCGTAACCCTAACCCTAACCCTAACCCTAGCCCTAACCCTAACCCTAACCCTAACCCTAACCTTAGCCCTAACCCTAACCCCTAACCCCTAACCGTAACGCTAACCCTAAGCCTAACCCCTAACCCCTAACCCCTAACCCTAACCATAACCCTAAACCCTAACCCTAACCCTAACCCTAACCCTAGCCCTAACCCTAGCCCTAAGTCGTACCCTAACCCTAATCCTAACCCTAACCCAACCTTAACCCTAAAACTAACCTTAGCCCTTAAAACTAACCTAATAGAAACCCTAACCCTAACTCCTAACCCTAAGCCTAACCTAACCCTAACCCTAACCCTAGCCGTAACCCTAACCCTAACCCTAACCCTAGCCCTAACCCTAACCCTAACCCTAACCCTAACCTTAGCCCTAACCCTAACCCCTAACCCCTAACCGTAACGCTAACCCTAAGCCTAACCCCTAACCCCTAACCCCTAACCCTAACCATAACCCTAAACCCTAACCCTAACCCTAACCCTAACCCTAGCCCTAACCCTAGCCCTAAGTCGTACCCTAACCCTAATCCTAACCCTAACCCAACCTTAACCCTAAAACTAACCTTAGCCCTTAAAACTAACCTAATAGAAACCCTAACCCTAACTCCTAACCCTAAGCCTAACCTAACCCTAACCCTAACCCTAGCCGTAACCCTAACCCTAACCCTAACCCTAGCCCTAACCCTAACCCTAACCCTAACCCTAACCTTAGCCCTAACCCTAACCCCTAACCCCTAACCGTAACGCTAACCCTAAGCCCTAACCCCTAACCCCTAACCCCTAACCCTAACCCTAACCCTAACCCTAACCCTAACCCTAGCCCTAACCCTAGCCCTAAGTCGTACCCTAACCCTAATCCTAACCCTAACCCAACCTTAACCCTAAAACTAACCTTAGCCCTTAAAACTAACCTAATAGAAACCCTAACCCTAACTCCTAACCCTAAGCCTAACCTAACCCTAACCCTAACCCTAGCCGTAACCCTAACCCTAACCCTAACCCTAGCCCTAACCCTAACCCTAACCCTAACCCTAACCTTAGCCCTAACCCTAACCCCTAACCCCTAACCGTAACGCTAACCCTAAGCCTAACCCCTAACCCCTAACCCCTAACCCTAACCATAACCCTAAACCCTAACCCTAACCCTAACCCTAACCCTAGCCCTAACCCTAGCCCTAAGTCGTACCCTAACCCTAATCCTAACCCTAACCCAACCTTAACCCTAAAACTAACCTTAGCCCTTAAAACTAACCTAATAGAAACCCTAACCCTAACTCCTAACCCTAAGCCTAACCTAACCCTAACCCTAACCCTAGCCGTAACCCTAACCCTAACCCTAACCCTAGCCCTAACCCTAACCCTAACCCTAACCCTAACCTTAGCCCTAACCCTAACCCCTAACCCCTAACCGTAACGCTAACCCTAAGCCTAACCCCTAACCCCTAACCCCTAACCCTAACCATAACCCTAAACCCTAACCCTAACCCTAACCCTAACCCTAGCCCTAACCCTAGCCCTAAGTCGTACCCTAACCCTAATCCTAACCCTAACCCAACCTTAACCCTAAAACTAACCTTAGCCCTTAAAACTAACCTAATAGAAACCCTAACCCTAACTCCTAACCCTAAGCCTAACCTAACCCTAACCCTAACCCTAGCCGTAACCCTAACCCTAACCCTAACCCTAGCCCTAACCCTAACCCTAACCCTAACCCTAACCTTAGCCCTAACCCTAACCCCTAACCCCTAACCGTAACGCTAACCCTAAGCCTAACCCCTAACCCCTAACCCCTAACCCTAACCATAACCCTAAACCCTAACCCTAACCCTAACCCTAACCCTAGCCCTAACCCTAGCCCTAAGTCGTACCCTAACCCTAATCCTAACCCTAACCCAACCTTAACCCTAAAACTAACCTTAGCCCTTAAAACTAACCTAATAGAAACCCTAACCCTAACTCCTAACCCTAAGCCTAACCTAACCACTAACCTAATAGAAACCCTAACCCTAACTCCTAACCCTAAGCCTAACCTAACCCTAACCCTAACCCTAGCCGTAACCCTAACCCTAACCCTAACCCTAGCCCTAACCCTAACCCTAACCCTAACCCTAACCTTAGCCCTAACCCTAACCCCTAACCCCTAACCGTAACGCTAACCCTAAGCCTAACCCCTAACCCCTAACCCCTAACCCTAACCATAACCCTAAACCCTAACCCTAACCCTAACCCTAACCCTAGCCCTAACCCTAGCCCTAAGTCGTACCCTAACCCTAATCCTAACCCTAACCCAACCTTAACCCTAAAACTAACCTTAGCCCTTAAAACTAACCTAATAGAAACCCTAACCCTAACTCCTAACCCTAAGCCTAACCTAACCCTAACCCTAACCCTAGCCGTAACCCTAACCCTAACCCTAACCCTAGCCCTAACCCTAACCCTAACCCTAACCCTAACCTTAGCCCTAACCCTAACCCCTAACCCCTAACCGTAACGCTAACCCTAAGCCTAACCCCTAACCCCTAACCCCTAACCCTAACCATAACCCTAAACCCTAACCCTAACCCTAACCCTAACCCTAGCCCTAACCCTAGCCCTAAGTCGTACCCTAACCCTAATCCTAACCCTAACCCAACCTTAACCCTAAAACTAACCTTAGCCCTTAAAACTAACCTAATAGAAACCCTAACCCTAACTCCTAACCCTAAGCCTAACCTAACCCTAACCCTAACCCTAGCCGTAACCCTAACCCTAACCCTAACCCTAGCCCTAACCCTAACCCTAACCCTAACCCTAACCTTAGCCCTAACCCTAACCCCTAACCCCTAACCGTAACGCTAACCCTAAGCCTAACCCCTAACCCCTAACCCCTAACCCTAACCATAACCCTAAACCCTAACCCTAACCCTAACCCTAACCCTAGCCCTAACCCTAGCCCTAAGTCGTACCCTAACCCTAATCCTAACCCTAACCCAACCTTAACCCTAAAACTAACCTTAGCCCTTAAAACTAACCTAATAGAAACCCTAACCCTAACTCCTAACCCTAAGCCTAACCTAACCCTAACCCTAACCCTAGCCGTAACCCTAACCCTAACCCTAACCCTAGCCCTAACCCTAACCCTAACCCTAACCCTAACCTTAGCCCTAACCCTAACCCCTAACCCCTAACCGTAACGCTAACCCTAAGCCTAACCCCTAACCCCTAACCCCTAACCCTAACCATAACCCTAAACCCTAACCCTAACCCTAACCCTAACCCTAGCCCTAACCCTAGCCCTAAGTCGTACCCTAACCCTAATCCTAACCCTAACCCAACCTTAACCCTAAAACTAACCTTAGCCCTTAAAACTAACCTAATAGAAACCCTAACCCTAACTCCTAACCCTAAGCCTAACCTAACCCTAACCCTAACCCTAGCCGTAACCCTAACCCTAACCCTAACCCTAGCCCTAACCCTAACCCTAACCCTAACCCTAACCTTAGCCCTAACCCTAACCCCTAACCCCTAACCGTAACGCTAACCCTAAGCCTAACCCCTAACCCCTAACCCCTAACCCTAACCATAACCCTAAACCCTAACCCTAACCCTAACCCTAACCCTAGCCCTAACCCTAGCCCTAAGTCGTACCCTAACCCTAATCCTAACCCTAACCCAACCTTAACCCTAAAACTAACCTTAGCCCTTAAAACTAACCTAATAGAAACCCTAACCCTAACTCCTAACCCTAAGCCTAACCTAACCCTAACCCTAACCCTAGCCGTAACCCTAACCCTAACCCTAACCCTAGCCCTAACCCTAACCCTAACCCTAACCCTAACCTTAGCCCTAACCCTAACCCCTAACCCCTAACCGTAACGCTAACCCTAAGCCTAACCCCTAACCCCTAACCCCTAACCCTAACCATAACCCTAAACCCTAACCCTAACCCTAACCCTAACCCTAGCCCTAACCCTAGCCCTAAGTCGTACCCTAACCCTAATCCTAACCCTAACCCAACCTTAACCCTAAAACTAACCTTAGCCCTTAAAACTAACCTAATAGAAACCCTAACCCTAACTCCTAACCCTAAGCCTAACCTAACCCTAACCCTAACCCTAGCCGTAACCCTAACCCTAACCCTAACCCTAGCCCTAACCCTAACCCTAACCCTAACCCTAACCTTAGCCCTAACCCTAACCCCTAACCCCTAACCGTAACGCTAACCCTAAGCCTAACCCCTAACCCCTAACCCCTAACCCTAACCATAACCCTAAACCCTAACCCTAACCCTAACCCTAACCCTAGCCCTAACCCTAGCCCTAAGTCGTACCCTAACCCTAATCCTAACCCTAACCCAACCTTAACCCTAAAACTAACCTTAGCCCTTAAAACTAACCTAATAGAAACCCTAACCCTAACTCCTAACCCTAAGCCTAACCTAACCCTAACCCTAACCCTAGCCGTAACCCTAACCCTAACCCTAACCCTAGCCCTAACCCTAACCCTAACCCTAACCCTAACCTTAGCCCTAACCCTAACCCCTAACCCCTAACCGTAACGCTAACCCTAAGCCTAACCCCTAACCCCTAACCCCTAACCCTAACCATAACCCTAAACCCTAACCCTAACCCTAACCCTAACCCTAGCCCTAACCCTAGCCCTAAGTCGTACCCTAACCCTAATCCTAACCCTAACCCAACCTTAACCCTAAAACTAACCTTAGCCCTTAAAACTAACCTAATAGAAACCCTAACCCTAACTCCTAACCCTAAGCCTAACCTAACCCTAACCCTAACCCTAGCCGTAACCCTAACCCTAACCCTAACCCTAGCCCTAACCCTAACCCTAACCCTAACCCTAACCTTAGCCCTAACCCTAACCCCTAACCCCTAACCGTAACGCTAACCCTAAGCCTAACCCCTAACCCCTAACCCCTAACCCTAACCATAACCCTAAACCCTAACCCTAACCCTAACCCTAACCCTAGCCCTAACCCTAGCCCTAAGTCGTACCCTAACCCTAATCCTAACCCTAACCCAACCTTAACCCTAAAACTAACCTTAGCCCTTAAAACTAACCTAATAGAAACCCTAACCCTAACTCCTAACCCTAAGCCTAACCTAACCCTAACCCTAACCCTAGCCGTAACCCTAACCCTAACCCTAACCCTAGCCCTAACCCTAACCCTAACCCTAACCCTAACCTTAGCCCTAACCCTAACCCCTAACCCCTAACCGTAACGCTAACCCTAAGCCTAACCCCTAACCCCTAACCCCTAACCCTAACCATAACCCTAAACCCTAACCCTAACCCTAACCCTAACCCTAGCCCTAACCCTAGCCCTAAGTCGTACCCTAACCCTAATCCTAACCCTAACCCAACCTTAACCCTAAAACTAACCTTAGCCCTTAAAACTAACCTAATAGAAACCCTAACCCTAACTCCTAACCCTAAGCCTAACCTAACCCTAACCCTAACCCTAGCCGTAACCCTAACCCTAACCCTAACCCTAGCCCTAACCCTAACCCTAACCCTAACCCTAACCTTAGCCCTAACCCTAACCCCTAACCCCTAACCGTAACGCTAACCCTAAGCCTAACCCCTAACCCCTAACCCCTAACCCTAACCATAACCCTAAACCCTAACCCTAACCCTAACCCTAACCCTAGCCCTAACCCTAGCCCTAAGTCGTACCCTAACCCTAATCCTAACCCTAACCCAACCTTAACCCTAAAACTAACCTTAGCCCTTAAAACTAACCTAATAGAAACCCTAACCCTAACTCCTAACCCTAAGCCTAACCTAACCCTAACCCTAACCCTAGCCGTAACCCTAACCCTAACCCTAACCCTAGCCCTAACCCTAACCCTAACCCTAACCCTAACCTTAGCCCTAACCCTAACCCCTAACCCCTAACCGTAACGCTAACCCTAAGCCTAACCCCTAACCCCTAACCCCTAACCCTAACCATAACCCTAAACCCTAACCCTAACCCTAACCCTAACCCTAGCCCTAACCCTAGCCCTAAGTCGTACCCTAACCCTAATCCTAACCCTAACCCAACCTTAACCCTAAAACTAACCTTAGCCCTTAAAACTAACCTAATAGAAACCCTAACCCTAACTCCTAACCCTAAGCCTAACCTAACCCTAACCCTAACCCTAGCCGTAACCCTAACCCTAACCCTAACCCTAGCCCTAACCCTAACCCTAACCCTAACCCTAACCTTAGCCCTAACCCTAACCCCTAACCCCTAACCGTAACGCTAACCCTAAGCCTAACCCCTAACCCCTAACCCCTAACCCTAACCATAACCCTAAACCCTAACCCTAACCCTAACCCTAACCCTAGCCCTAACCCTAGCCCTAAGTCGTACCCTAACCCTAATCCTAACCCTAACCCAACCTTAACCCTAAAACTAACCTTAGCCCTTAAAACTAACCTAATAGAAACCCTAACCCTAACTCCTAACCCTAAGCCTAACCTAACCCTAACCCTAACCCTAGCCGTAACCCTAACCCTAACCCTAACCCTAGCCCTAACCCTAACCCTAACCCTAACCCTAACCTTAGCCCTAACCCTAACCCCTAACCCCTAACCGTAACGCTAACCCTAAGCCTAACCCCTAACCCCTAACCCCTAACCCTAACCATAACCCTAAACCCTAACCCTAACCCTAACCCTAACCCTAGCCCTAACCCTAGCCCTAAGTCGTACCCTAACCCTAATCCTAACCCTAACCCAACCTTAACCCTAAAACTAACCTTAGCCCTTAAAACTAACCTAATAGAAACCCTAACCCTAACTCCTAACCCTAAGCCTAACCTAACCCTAACCCTAACCCTAGCCGTAACCCTAACCCTAACCCTAACCCTAGCCCTAACCCTAACCCTAACCCTAACCCTAACCTTAGCCCTAACCCTAACCCCTAACCCCTAACCGTAACGCTAACCCTAAGCCTAACCCCTAACCCCTAACCCCTAACCCTAACCATAACCCTAAACCCTAACCCTAACCCTAACCCTAACCCTAGCCCTAACCCTAGCCCTAAGTCGTACCCTAACCCTAATCCTAACCCTAACCCAACCTTAACCCTAAAACTAACCTTAGCCCTTAAAACTAACCTAATAGAAACCCTAACCCTAACTCCTAACCCTAAGCCTAACCTAACCCTAACCCTAACCCTAGCCGTAACCCTAACCCTAACCCTAACCCTAGCCCTAACCCTAACCCTAACCCTAACCCTAACCTTAGCCCTAACCCTAACCCCTAACCCCTAACCGTAACGCTAACCCTAAGCCTAACCCCTAACCCCTAACCCCTAACCCTAACCATAACCCTAAACCCTAACCCTAACCCTAACCCTAACCCTAGCCCTAACCCTAGCCCTAAGTCGTACCCTAACCCTAATCCTAACCCTAACCCAACCTTAACCCTAAAACTAACCTTAGCCCTTAAAACTAACCTAATAGAAACCCTAACCCTAACTCCTAACCCTAAGCCTAACCTAACCCTAACCCTAACCCTAGCCGTAACCCTAACCCTAACCCTAACCCTAGCCCTAACCCTAACCCTAACCCTAACCCTAACCTTAGCCCTAACCCTAACCCCTAACCCCTAACCGTAACGCTAACCCTAAGCCTAACCCCTAACCCCTAACCCCTAACCCTAACCATAACCCTAAACCCTAACCCTAACCCTAACCCTAACCCTAGCCCTAACCCTAGCCCTAAGTCGTACCCTAACCCTAATCCTAACCCTAACCCAACCTTAACCCTAAAACTAACCTTAGCCCTTAAAACTAACCTAATAGAAACCCTAACCCTAACTCCTAACCCTAAGCCTAACCTAACCCTAACCCTAACCCTAGCCGTAACCCTAACCCTAACCCTAACCCTAGCCCTAACCCTAACCCTAACCCTAACCCTAACCTTAGCCCTAACCCTAACCCCTAACCCCTAACCGTAACGCTAACCCTAAGCCTAACCCCTAACCCCTAACCCCTAACCCTAACCATAACCCTAAACCCTAACCCTAACCCTAACCCTAACCCTAGCCCTAACCCTAGCCCTAAGTCGTACCCTAACCCTAATCCTAACCCTAACCCAACCTTAACCCTAAAACTAACCTTAGCCCTTAAAACTAACCTAATAGAAACCCTAACCCTAACTCCTAACCCTAAGCCTAACCTAACCCTAACCCTAACCCTAGCCGTAACCCTAACCCTAACCCTAACCCTAGCCCTAACCCTAACCCTAACCCTAACCCTAACCTTAGCCCTAACCCTAACCCCTAACCCCTAACCGTAACGCTAACCCTAAGCCTAACCCCTAACCCCTAACCCCTAACCCTAACCATAACCCTAAACCCTAACCCTAACCCTAACCCTAACCCTAGCCCTAACCCTAGCCCTAAGTCGTACCCTAACCCTAATCCTAACCCTAACCCAACCTTAACCCTAAAACTAACCTTAGCCCTTAAAACTAACCTAATAGAAACCCTAACCCTAACTCCTAACCCTAAGCCTAACCTAACCCTAACCCTAACCCTAGCCGTAACCCTAACCCTAACCCTAACCCTAGCCCTAACCCTAACCCTAACCCTAACCCTAACCTTAGCCCTAACCCTAACCCCTAACCCCTAACCGTAACGCTAACCCTAAGCCTAACCCCTAACCCCTAACCCCTAACCCTAACCATAACCCTAAACCCTAACCCTAACCCTAACCCTAACCCTAGCCCTAACCCTAGCCCTAAGTCGTACCCTAACCCTAATCCTAACCCTAACCCAACCTTAACCCTAAAACTAACCTTAGCCCTTAAAACTAACCTAATAGAAACCCTAACCCTAACTCCTAACCCTAAGCCTAACCTAACCCTAACCCTAACCCTAGCCGTAACCCTAACCCTAACCCTAACCCTAGCCCTAACCCTAACCCTAACCCTAACCCTAACCTTAGCCCTAACCCTAACCCCTAACCCCTAACCGTAACGCTAACCCTAAGCCTAACCCCTAACCCCTAACCCCTAACCCTAACCATAACCCTAAACCCTAACCCTAACCCTAACCCTAACCCTAGCCCTAACCCTAGCCCTAAGTCGTACCCTAACCCTAATCCTAACCCTAACCCAACCTTAACCCTAAAACTAACCTTAGCCCT
Source organism: Buteo buteo (assembly GCF_964188355.1). Lineage (NCBI taxonomy): Eukaryota > Metazoa > Chordata > Aves > Accipitriformes > Accipitridae > Buteo > Buteo buteo. Next base: position 49,692 of record NW_027439353.1, read on the forward strand.
TAAAACTAACCTAATAGAAACCCTAACCCTAACTCCTAACCCTAAGCCTAACCTAACCCTAACCCTAACCCTAGCCGTAACCCTAACCCTAACCCTAACCCTAGCCCTAACCCTAACCCTAACCCTAACCCTAACCTTAGCCCTAACCCTAACCCCTAACCCCTAACCGTAACGCTAACCCTAAGCCTAACCCCTAACCCCTAACCCCTAACCCTAACCATAACCCTAAACCCTAACCCTAACCCTAACCCTAACCCTAGCCCTAACCCTAGCCCTAAGTCGTACCCTAACCCTAATCCTAACCCTAACCCAACCTTAACCCTAAAACTAACCTTAGCCCTTAAAACTAACCTAATAGAAACCCTAACCCTAACTCCTAACCCTAAGCCTAACCTAACCCTAACCCTAACCCTAGCCGTAACCCTAACCCTAACCCTAACCCTAGCCCTAACCCTAACCCTAACCCTAACCCTAACCTTAGCCCTAACCCTAACCCCTAACCCCTAACCGTAACGCTAACCCTAAGCCTAACCCCTAACCCCTAACCCCTAACCCTAACCATAACCCTAAACCCTAACCCTAACCCTAACCCTAACCCTAGCCCTAACCCTAGCCCTAAGTCGTACCCTAACCCTAATCCTAACCCTAACCCAACCTTAACCCTAAAACTAACCTTAGCCCTTAAAACTAACCTAATAGAAACCCTAACCCTAACTCCTAACCCTAAGCCTAACCTAACCCTAACCCTAACCCTAGCCGTAACCCTAACCCTAACCCTAACCCTAGCCCTAACCCTAACCCTAACCCTAACCCTAACCTTAGCCCTAACCCTAACCCCTAACCCCTAACCGTAACGCTAACCCTAAGCCTAACCCCTAACCCCTAACCCCTAACCCTAACCATAACCCTAAACCCTAACCCTAACCCTAACCCTAACCCTAGCCCTAACCCTAGCCCTAAGTCGTACCCTAACCCTAATCCTAACCCTAACCCAACCTTAACCCTAAAACTAACCTTAGCCCTTAAAACTAACCTAATAGAAACCCTAACCCTAACTCCTAACCCTAAGCCTAACCTAACCCTAACCCTAACCCTAGCCGTAACCCTAACCCTAACCCTAACCCTAGCCCTAACCCTAACCCTAACCCTAACCCTAACCTTAGCCCTAACCCTAACCCCTAACCCCTAACCGTAACGCTAACCCTAAGCCTAACCCCTAACCCCTAACCCCTAACCCTAACCATAACCCTAAACCCTAACCCTAACCCTAACCCTAACCCTAGCCCTAACCCTAGCCCTAAGTCGTACCCTAACCCTAATCCTAACCCTAACCCAACCTTAACCCTAAAACTAACCTTAGCCCTTAAAACTAACCTAATAGAAACCCTAACCCTAACTCCTAACCCTAAGCCTAACCTAACCCTAACCCTAACCCTCCTAAAACTAACCTTAGCCCTTAAAACTAACCTAATAGAAACCCTAACCCTAACTCCTAACCCTAAGCCTAACCTAACCCTAACCCTAACCCTAGCCGTAACCCTAACCCTAACCCTAACCCTAGCCCTAACCCTAACCCTAACCTTAGCCCTAACCCTAACCCCTAACCCCTAACCGTAACGCTAACCCTAACCCTAGCCCTAACCCTAACCCTAACCCTAACCCTAACCTTAGCCCTAACCCTAACCCCTAACCCCTAACCGTAACGCTAACCCTAAGCCTAACCCCTAACCCCTAACCCCTAACCCTAACCATAACCCTAAACCCTAACCCTAACCCTAACCCTAACCCTAGCCCTAACCCTAGCCCTAAGTCGTACCCTAACCCTAATCCTAACCCTAACCCAACCTTAACCCTAAAACTAACCTTAGCCCTTAAAACTAACCTAATAGAAACCCTAACCCTAACTCCTAACCCTAAGCCTAACCTAACCCTAACCCTAACCCTAGCCGTAACCCTAACCCTAACCCTAACCCTAGCCCTAACCCTAACCCTAACCCTAACCCTAACCTTAGCCCTAACCCTAACCCCTAACCCCTAACCGTAACGCTAACCCTAAGCCTAACCCCTAACCCCTAACCCCTAACCCTAACCATAACCCTAAACCCTAACCCTAACCCTAACCCTAACCCTAGCCCTAACCCTAGCCCTAAGTCGTACCCTAACCCTAATCCTAACCCTAACCCAACCTTAACCCTAAAACTAACCTTAGCCCTTAAAACTAACCTAATAGAAACCCTAACCCTAACTCCTAACCCTAAGCCTAACCTAACCCTAACCCTAACCCTAGCCGTAACCCTAACCCTAACCCTAACCCTAGCCCTAACCCTAACCCTAACCCTAACCCTAACCTTAGCCCTAACCCTAACCCCTAACCCCTAACCGTAACGCTAACCCTAAGCCTAACCCCTAACCCCTAACCCCTAACCCTAACCATAACCCTAAACCCTAACCCTAACCCTAACCCTAACCCTAGCCCTAACCCTAGCCCTAAGTCGTACCCTAACCCTAATCCTAACCCTAACCCAACCTTAACCCTAAAACTAACCTTAGCCCTTAAAACTAACCTAATAGAAACCCTAACCCTAACTCCTAACCCTAAGCCTAACCTAACCCTAACCCTAACCCTAGCCGTAACCCTAACCCTAACCCTAACCCTAGCCCTAACCCTAACCCTAACCCTAACCCTAACCTTAGCCCTAACCCTAACCCCTAACCCCTAACCGTAACGCTAACCCTAAGCCTAACCCCTAACCCCTAACCCCTAACCCTAACCATAACCCTAAACCCTAACCCTAACCCTAACCCTAACCCTAGCCCTAACCCTAGCCCTAAGTCGTACCCTAACCCTAATCCTAACCCTAACCCAACCTTAACCCTAAAACTAACCTTAGCCCTTAAAACTAACCTAATAGAAACCCTAACCCTAACTCCTAACCCTAAGCCTAACCTAACCCTAACCCTAACCCTAGCCGTAACCCTAACCCTAACCCTAACCCTAGCCCTAACCCTAACCCTAACCCTAACCCTAACCTTAGCCCTAACCCTAACCCCTAACCCCTAACCGTAACGCTAACCCTAAGCCTAACCCCTAACCCCTAACCCCTAACCCTAACCATAACCCTAAACCCTAACCCTAACCCTAACCCTAACCCTAGCCCTAACCCTAGCCCTAAGTCGTACCCTAACCCTAATCCTAACCCTAACCCAACCTTAACCCTAAAACTAACCTTAGCCCTTAAAACTAACCTAATAGAAACCCTAACCCTAACTCCTAACCCTAAGCCTAACCTAACCCTAACCCTAACCCTAGCCGTAACCCTAACCCTAACCCTAACCCTAGCCCTAACCCTAACCCTAACCCTAACCCTAACCTTAGCCCTAACCCTAACCCCTAACCCCTAACCGTAACGCTAACCCTAAGCCTAACCCCTAACCCCTAACCCCTAACCCTAACCATAACCCTAAACCCTAACCCTAACCCTAACCCTAACCCTAGCCCTAACCCTAGCCCTAAGTCGTACCCTAACCCTAATCCTAACCCTAACCCAACCTTAACCCTAAAACTAACCTTAGCCCTTAAAACTAACCTAATAGAAACCCTAACCCTAACTCCTAACCCTAAGCCTAACCTAACCCTAACCCTAACCCTAGCCGTAACCCTAACCCTAACCCTAACCCTAGCCCTAACCCTAACCCTAACCCTAACCCTAACCTTAGCCCTAACCCTAACCCCTAACCCCTAACCGTAACGCTAACCCTAAGCCTAACCCCTAACCCCTAACCCCTAACCCTAACCATAACCCTAAACCCTAACCCTAACCCTAACCCTAACCCTAGCCCTAACCCTAGCCCTAAGTCGTACCCTAACCCTAATCCTAACCCTAACCCAACCTTAACCCTAAAACTAACCTTAGCCCTTAAAACTAACCTAATAGAAACCCTAACCCTAACTCCTAACCCTAAGCCTAACCTAACCCTAACCCTAACCCTAGCCGTAACCCTAACCCTAACCCTAACCCTAGCCGTAACCCTAACCCTAACCCTAACCCTAACCTTAGCCCTAACCCTAACCCCTAACCCCTAACCGTAACGCTAACCCTAAGCCTAACCCCTAACCCCTAACCCCTAACCCTAACCATAACCCTAAACCCTAACCCTAACCCTAACCCTAACCCTAGCCCTAACCCTAGCCCTAAGTCGTACCCTAACCCTAATCCTAACCCTAACCCAACCTTAACCCTAAAACTAACCTTAGCCCTTAAAACTAACCTAATAGAAACCCTAACCCTAACTCCTAACCCTAAGCCTAACCTAACCCTAACCCTAACCCTAGCCGTAACCCTAACCCTAACCCTAACCCTAGCCCTAACCCTAACCCTAACCCTAACCCTAACCTTAGCCCTAACCCTAACCCCTAACATCTAACCGTAACGCTAACCCTAAGCCTAACCCCTAACCCCTAACCCCTAACCCTAACCATAACCCTAAACCCTAACCCTAACCCTAACCCTAACCCTAGCCCTAACCCTAGCCCTAAGTCGTACCCTAACCCTAATCCTAACCCTAACCCAACCTTAACCCTAAAACTAACCTTAGCCCTTAAAACTAACCTAATAGAAACCCTAACCCTAACTCCTAACCCTAAGCCTAACCTAACCCTAACCCTAACCCTAGCCGTAACCCTAACCCTAACCCTAACCCTAGCCCTAACCCTAACCCTAACCCTAACCCTAACCTTAGCCCTAACCCTAACCCCTAACCCCTAACCGTAACGCTAACCCTAAGCCTAACCCCTAACCCCTAACCCCTAACCCTAACCATAACCCTAAACCCTAACCCTAACCCTAACCCTAACCCTAGCCCTAACCCTAGCCCTAAGTCGTACCCTAACCCTAATCCTAACCCTAACCCAACCTTAACCCTAAAACTAACCTTAGCCCTTAAAACTAACCTAATAGAAACCCTAACCCTAACTCCTAACCCTAAGCCTAACCTAACCCTAACCCTAACCCTAGCCGTAACCCTAACCCTAACCCTAACCCTAGCCCTAACCCTAACCCTAACCCTAACCCTAACCTTAGCCCTAACCCTAACCCCTAACCCCTAACCGTAACGCTAACCCTAAGCCTAACCCCTAACCCCTAACCCCTAACCCTAACCATAACCCTAAACCCTAACCCTAACCCTAACCCTAACCCTAGCCCTAACCCTAGCCCTAAGTCGTACCCTAACCCTAATCCTAACCCTAACCCAACCTTAACCCTAAAACTAACCTTAGCCCTTAAAACTAACCTAATAGAAACCCTAACCCTAACTCCTAACCCTAAGCCTAACCTAACCCTAACCCTAACCCTAGCCGTAACCCTAACCCTAACCCTAACCCTAGCCCTAACCCTAACCCTAACCCTAACCCTAACCTTAGCCCTAACCCTAACCCCTAACCCCTAACCGTAACGCTAACCCTAAGCCTAACCCCTAACCCCTAACCCCTAACCCTAACCATAACCCTAAACCCTAACCCTAACCCTAACCCTAACCCTAGCCCTAACCCTAGCCCTAAGTCGTACCCTAACCCTAATCCTAACCCTAACCCAACCTTAACCCTAAAACTAACCTTAGCCCTTAAAACTAACCTAATAGAAACCCTAACCCTAACTCCTAACCCTAAGCCTAACCTAACCCTAACCCTAACCCTAGCCGTAACCCTAACCCTAACCCTAACCCTAGCCCTAACCCTAACCCTAACCCTAACCCTAACCTTAGCCCTAACCCTAACCCCTAACCCCTAACCGTAACGCTAACCCTAAGCCTAACCCCTAACCCCTAACCCCTAACCCTAACCATAACCCTAAACCCTAACCCTAACCCTAACCCTAACCCTAGCCCTAACCCTAGCCCTAAGTCGTACCCTAACCCTAATCCTAACCCTAACCCAACCTTAACCCTAAAACTAACCTTAGCCCTTAAAACTAACCTAATAGAAACCCTAACCCTAACTCCTAACCCTAAGCCTAACCTAACCCTAACCCTAACCCTAGCCGTAACCCTAACCCTAACCCTAACCCTAGCCCTAACCCTAACCCTAACCCTAACCCTAACCTTAGCCCTAACCCTAACCCCTAACCCCTAACCGTAACGCTAACCCTAAGCCTAACCCCTAACCCCTAACCCCTAACCCTAACCATAACCCTAAACCCTAACCCTAACCCTAACCCTAACCCTAGCCCTAACCCTAGCCCTAAGTCGTACCCTAACCCTAATCCTAACCCTAACCCAACCTTAACCCTAAAACTAACCTTAGCCCTTAAAACTAACCTAATAGAAACCCTAACCCTAACTCCTAACCCTAAGCCTAACCTAACCCTAACCCTAACCCTAGCCGTAACCCTAACCCTAACCCTAACCCTAGCCCTAACCCTAACCCTAACCCTAACCCTAACCTTAGCCCTAACCCTAACCCCTAACCCCTAACCGTAACGCTAACCCTAAGCCTAACCCCTAACCCCTAACCCCTAACCCTAACCATAACCCTAAACCCTAACCCTAACCCTAACCCTAACCCTAGCCCTAACCCTAGCCCTAAGTCGTACCCTAACCCTAATCCTAACCCTAACCCAACCTTAACCCTAAAACTAACCTTAGCCCTTAAAACTAACCTAATAGAAACCCTAACCCTAACTCCTAACCCTAAGCCTAACCTAACCCTAACCCTAACCCTAGCCGTAACCCTAACCCTAACCCTAACCCTAGCCCTAACCCTAACCCTAACCCTAACCCTAACCTTAGCCCTAACCCTAACCCCTAACCCCTAACCGTAACGCTAACCCTAAGCCTAACCCCTAACCCCTAACCCCTAACCCTAACCATAACCCTAAACCCTAACCCTAACCCTAACCCTAACCCTAGCCCTAACCCTAGCCCTAAGTCGTACCCTAACCCTAATCCTAACCCTAACCCAACCTTAACCCTAAAACTAACCTTAGCCCTTAAAACTAACCTAATAGAAACCCTAACCCTAACTCCTAACCCTAAGCCTAACCTAACCCTAACCCTAACCCTAGCCGTAACCCTAACCCTAACCCTAACCCTAGCCCTAACCCTAACCCTAACCCTAACCCTAACCTTAGCCCTAACCCTAACCCCTAACCCCTAACCGTAACGCTAACCCTAAGCCTAACCCCTAACCCCTAACCCCTAACCCTAACCATAACCCTAAACCCTAACCCTAACCCTAACCCTAACCCTAGCCCTAACCCTAGCCCTAAGTCGTACCCTAACCCTAATCCTAACCCTAACCCAACCTTAACCCTAAAACTAACCTTAGCCCTTAAAACTAACCTAATAGAAACCCTAACCCTAACTCCTAACCCTAAGCCTAACCTAACCCTAACCCTAACCCTAGCCGTAACCCTAACCCTAACCCTAACCCTAGCCCTAACCCTAACCCTAACCCTAACCCTAACCTTAGCCCTAACCCTAACCCCTAACCCCTAACCGTAACGCTAACCCTAAGCCTAACCCCTAACCCCTAACCCCTAACCCTAACCATAACCCTAAACCCTAACCCTAACCCTAACCCTAACCCTAGCCCTAACCCTAGCCCTAAGTCGTACCCTAACCCTAATCCTAACCCTAACCCAACCTTAACCCTAAAACTAACCTTAGCCCTTAAAACTAACCTAATAGAAACCCTAACCCTAACTCCTAACCCTAAGCCTAACCTAACCCTAACCCTAACCCTAGCCGTAACCCTAACCCTAACCCTAACCCTAGCCCTAACCCTAACCCTAACCCTAACCCTAACCTTAGCCCTAACCCTAACCCCTAACCCCTAACCGTAACGCTAACCCTAAGCCTAACCCCTAACCCCTAACCCCTAACCCTAACCATAACCCTAAACCCTAACCCTAACCCTAACCCTAACCCTAGCCCTAACCCTAGCCCTAAGTCGTACCCTAACCCTAATCCTAACCCTAACCCAACCTTAACCCTAAAACTAACCTTAGCCCTTAAAACTAACCTAATAGAAACCCTAACCCTAACTCCTAACCCTAAGCCTAACCTAACCCTAACCCTAACCCTAGCCGTAACCCTAACCCTAACCCTAACCCTAGCCCTAACCCTAACCCTAACCCTAACCCTAACCTTAGCCCTAACCCTAACCCCTAACCCCTAACCGTAACGCTAACCCTAAGCCTAACCCCTAACCCCTAACCCCTAACCCTAACCATAACCCTAAACCCTAACCCTAACCCTAACCCTAACCCTAGCCCTAACCCTAGCCCTAAGTCGTACCCTAACCCTAATCCTAACCCTAACCCAACCTTAACCCTAAAACTAACCTTAGCCCTTAAAACTAACCTAATAGAAACCCTAACCCTAACTCCTAACCCTAAGCCTAACCTAACCCTAACCCTAACCCTAGCCGTAACCCTAACCCTAACCCTAACCCTAGCCCTAACCCTAACCCTAACCCTAACCCTAACCTTAGCCCTAACCCTAACCCCTAACCCCTAACCGTAACGCTAACCCTAAGCCTAACCCCTAACCCCTAACCCCTAACCCTAACCATAACCCTAAACCCTAACCCTAACCCTAACCCTAACCCTAGCCCTAACCCTAGCCCTAAGTCGTACCCTAACCCTAATCCTAACCCTAACCCAACCTTAACCCTAAAACTAACCTTAGCCCTTAAAACTAACCTAATAGAAACCCTAACCCTAACTCCTAACCCTAAGCCTAACCTAACCCTAACCCTAACCCTAGCCGTAACCCTAACCCTAACCCTAACCCTAGCCCTAACCCTAACCCTAACCCTAACCCTAACCTTAGCCCTAACCCTAACCCCTAACCCCTAACCGTAACGCTAACCCTAAGCCTAACCCCTAACCCCTAACCCCTAACCCTAACCATAACCCTAAACCCTAACCCTAACCCTAACCCTAACCCTAGCCCTAACCCTAGCCCTAAGTCGTACCCTAACCCTAATCCTAACCCTAACCCAACCTTAACCCTAAAACTAACCTTAGCCCTTAAAACTAACCTAATAGAAACCCTAACCCTAACTCCTAACCCTAAGCCTAACCTAACCCTAACCCTAACCCTAGCCGTAACCCTAACCCTAACCCTAACCCTAGCCCTAACCCTAACCCTAACCCTAACCCTAACCTTAGCCCTAACCCTAACCCCTAACCCCTAACCGTAACGCTAACCCTAAGCCTAACCCCTAACCCCTAACCCCTAACCCTAACCATAACCCTAAACCCTAACCCTAACCCTAACCCTAACCCTAGCCCTAACCCTAGCCCTAAGTCGTACCCTAACCCTAATCCTAACCCTAACCCAACCTTAACCCTAAAACTAACCTTAGCCCTTAAAACTAACCTAATAGAAACCCTAACCCTAACTCCTAACCCTAAGCCTAACCTAACCCTAACCCTAACCCTAGCCGTAACCCTAACCCTAACCCTAACCCTAGCCCTAACCCTAACCCTAACCCTAACCCTAACCTTAGCCCTAACCCTAACCCCTAACCCCTAACCGTAACGCTAACCCTAAGCCTAACCCCTAACCCCTAACCCCTAACCCTAACCATAACCCTAAACCCTAACCCTAACCCTAACCCTAACCCTAGCCCTAACCCTAGCCCTAAGTCGTACCCTAACCCTAATCCTAACCCTAACCCAACCTTAACCCTAAAACTAACCTTAGCCCTTAAAACTAACCTAATAGAAACCCTAACCCTAACTCCTAACCCTAAGCCTAACCTAACCCTAACCCTAACCCTAGCCGTAACCCTAACCCTAACCCTAACCCTAGCCCTAACCCTAACCCTAACCCTAACCCTAACCTTAGCCCTAACCCTAACCCCTAACCCCTAACCGTAACGCTAACCCTAAGCCTAACCCCTAACCCCTAACCCCTAACCCTAACCATAACCCTAAACCCTAACCCTAACCCTAACCCTAACCCTAGCCCTAACCCTAGCCCTAAGTCGTACCCTAACCCTAATCCTAACCCTAACCCAACCTTAACCCTAAAACTAACCTTAGCCCTTAAAACTAACCTAATAGAAACCCTAACCCTAACTCCTAACCCTAAGCCTAACCTAACCCTAACCCTAACCCTAGCCGTAACCCTAACCCTAACCCTAACCCTAGCCCTAACCCTAACCCTAACCCTAACCCTAACCTTAGCCCTAACCCTAACCCCTAACCCCTAACCGTAACGCTAACCCTAAGCCTAACCCCTAACCCCTAACCCCTAACCCTAACCATAACCCTAAACCCTAACCAACCCTAACCCTAACCCTAGCCCTAACCCTAGCCCTAAGTCGTACCCTAACCCTAATCCTAACCCTAACCCAACCTTAACCCTAAAACTAACCTTAGCCCTTAAAACTAACCTAATAGAAACCCTAACCCTAACTCCTAACCCTAAGCCTAACCTAACCCTAACCCTAACCCTAGCCGTAACCCTAACCCTAACCCTAACCCTAGCCCTAACCCTAACCCTAACCCTAACCCTAACCTTAGCCCTAACCCTAACCCCTAACCCCTAACCGTAACGCTAACCCTAAGCCTAACCCCTAACCCCTAACCCCTAACCCTAACCATAACCCTAAACCCTAACCCTAACCCTAACCCTAACCCTAGCCCTAACCCTAGCCCTAAGTCGTACCCTAACCCTAATCCTAACCCTAACCCAACCTTAACCCTAAAACTAACCTTAGCCCTTAAAACTAACCTAATAGAAACCCTAACCCTAACTCCTAACCCTAAGCCTAACCTAACCCTAACCCTAACCCTAGCCGTAACCCTAACCCTAACCCTAACCCTAGCCCTAACCCTAACCCTAACCCTAACCCTAACCTTAGCCCTAACCCTAACCCCTAACCCCTAACCGTAACGCTAACCCTAAGCCTAACCCCTAACCCCTAACCCCTAACCCTAACCATAACCCTAAACCCTAACCCTAACCCTAACCCTAACCCTAGCCCTAACCCTAGCCCTAAGTCGTACCCTAACCCTAATCCTAACCCTAACCCAACCTTAACCCTAAAACTAACCTTAGCCCTTAAAACTAACCTAATAGAAACCCTAACCCTAACTCCTAACCCTAAGCCTAACCTAACCCTAACCCTAACCCTAGCCGTAACCCTAACCCTAACCCTAACCCTAGCCCTAACCCTAACCCTAACCCTAACCCTAACCTTAGCCCTAACCCTAACCCCTAACCCCTAACCGTAACGCTAACCCTAAGCCTAACCCCTAACCCCTAACCCCTAACCCTAACCATAACCCTAAACCCTAACCCTAACCCTAACCCTAACCCTAGCCCTAACCCTAGCCCTAAGTCGTACCCTAACCCTAATCCTAACCCTAACCCAACCTTAACCCTAAAACTAACCTTAGCCCTTAAAACTAACCTAATAGAAACCCTAACCCTAACTCCTAACCCTAAGCCTAACCTAACCCTAACCCTAACCCTAGCCGTAACCCTAACCCTAACCCTAACCCTAGCCCTAACCCTAACCCTAACCCTAACCCTAACCTTAGCCCTAACCCTAACCCCTAACCCCTAACCGTAACGCTAACCCTAAGCCTAACCCCTAACCCCTAACCCCTAACCCTAACCATAACCCTAAACCCTAACCCTAACCCTAACCCTAACCCTAGCCCTAACCCTAGCCCTAAGTCGTACCCTAACCCTAATCCTAACCCTAACCCAACCTTAACCCTAAAACTAACCTTAGCCCTTAAAACTAACCTAATAGAAACCCTAACCCTAACTCCTAACCCTAAGCCTAACCTAACCCTAACCCTAACCCTAGCCGTAACCCTAACCCTAACCCTAACCCTAGCCCTAACCCTAACCCTAACCCTAACCCTAACCTTAGCCCTAACCCTAACCCCTAACCCCTAACCGTAACGCTAACCCTAAGCCTAACCCCTAACCCCTAACCCCTAACCCTAACCATAACCCTAAACCCTAACCCTAACCCTAACCCTAACCCTAGCCCTAACCCTAGCCCTAAGTCGTACCCTAACCCTAATCCTAACCCTAACCCAACCTTAACCCTAAAACTAACCTTAGCCCTTAAAACTAACCTAATAGAAACCCTAACCCTAACTCCTAACCCTAAGCCTAACCTAACCCTAACCCTAACCCTAGCCGTAACCCTAACCCTAACCCTAACCCTAGCCCTAACCCTAACCCTAACCCTAACCCTAACCTTAGCCCTAACCCTAACCCCTAACCCCTAACCGTAACGCTAACCCTAAGCCTAACCCCTAACCCCTAACCCCTAACCCTAACCATAACCCTAAACCCTAACCCTAACCCTAACCCTAACCCTAGCCCTAACCCTAGCCCTAAGTCGTACCCTAACCCTAATCCTAACCCTAACCCAACCTTAACCCTAAAACTAACCTTAGCCCTTAAAACTAACCTAATAGAAACCCTAACCCTAACTCCTAACCCTAAGCCTAACCTAACCCTAACCCTAACCCTAGCCGTAACCCTAACCCTAACCCTAACCCTAGCCCTAACCCTAACCCTAACCCTAACCCTAACCTTAGCCCTAACCCTAACCCCTAACCCCTAACCGTAACGCTAACCCTAAGCCTAACCCCTAACCCCTAACCCCTAACCCTAACCATAACCCTAAACCCTAACCCTAACCCTAACCCTAACCCTAGCCCTAACCCTAGCCCTAAGTCGTACCCTAACCCTAATCCTAACCCTAACCCAACCTTAACCCTAAAACTAACCTTAGCCCTTAAAACTAACCTAATAGAAACCCTAACCCTAACTCCTAACCCTAAGCCTAACCTAACCCTAACCCTAACCCTAGCCGTAACCCTAACCCTAACCCTAACCCTAGCCCTAACCCTAACCCTAACCCTAACCCTAACCTTAGCCCTAACCCTAACCCCTAACCCCTAACCGTAACGCTAACCCTAAGCCTAACCCCTAACCCCTAACCCCTAACCCTAACCATAACCCTAAACCCTAACCCTAACCCTAACCCTAACCCTAGCCCTAACCCTAGCCCTAAGTCGTACCCTAACCCTAATCCTAACCCTAACCCAACCTTAACCCTAAAACTAACCTTAGCCCTTAAAACTAACCTAATAGAAACCCTAACCCTAACTCCTAACCCTAAGCCTAACCTAACCCTAACCCTAACCCTAGCCGTAACCCTAACCCTAACCCTAACCCTAGCCCTAACCCTAACCCTAACCCTAACCCTAACCTTAGCCCTAACCCTAACCCCTAACCCCTAACCGTAACGCTAACCCTAAGCCTAACCCCTAACCCCTAACCCCTAACCCTAACCATAACCCTAAACCCTAACCCTAACCCTAACCCTAACCCTAGCCCTAACCCTAGCCCTAAGTCGTACCCTAACCCTAATCCTAACCCTAACCCAACCTTAACCCTAAAACTAACCTTAGCCCTTAAAACTAACCTAATAGAAACCCTAACCCTAACTCCTAACCCTAAGCCTAACCTAACCCTAACCCTAACCCTAGCCGTAACCCTAACCCTAACCCTAACCCTAGCCCTAACCCTAACCCTAACCCTAACCCTAACCTTAGCCCTAACCCTAACCCCTAACCCCTAACCGTAACGCTAACCCTAAGCCTAACCCCTAACCCCTAACCCCTAACCCTAACCATAACCCTAAACCCTAACCCTAACCCTAACCCTAACCCTAGCCCTAACCCTAGCCCTAAGTCGTACCCTAACCCTAATCCTAACCCTAACCCAACCTTAACCCTAAAACTAACCTTAGCCCTTAAAACTAACCTAATAGAAACCCTAACCCTAACTCCTAACCCTAAGCCTAACCTAACCCTAACCCTAACCCTAGCCGTAACCCTAACCCTAACCCTAACCCTAGCCCTAACCCTAACCCTAACATCCTAACCTTAGCCCTAACCCTAACCCCTAACCCCTAACCGTAACGCTAACCCTAAGCCTAACCCCTAACCCCTAACCCCTAACCCTAACCATAACCCTAAACCCTAACCCTAACCCTAACCCTAACCCTAGCCCTAACCCTAGCCCTAAGTCGTACCCTAACCCTAATCCTAACCCTAACCCAACCTTAACCCTAAAACTAACCTTAGCCCTTAAAACTAACCTAATAGAAACCCTAACCCTAACTCCTAACCCTAAGCCTAACCTAACCCTAACCCTAACCCTAGCCGTAACCCTAACCCTAACCCTAACCCTAGCCCTAACCCTAACCCTAACCCTAACCCTAACCTTAGCCCTAACCCTAACCCCTAACCCCTAACCGTAACGCTAACCCTAAGCCTAACCCCTAACCCCTAACCCCTAACCCTAACCATAACCCTAAACCCTAACCCTAACCCTAACCCTAACCCTAGCCCTAACCCTAGCCCTAAGTCGTACCCTAACCCTAATCCTAACCCTAACCCAACCTTAACCCTAAAACTAACCTTAGCCCTTAAAACTAACCTAATAGAAACCCTAACCCTAACTCCTAACCCTAAGCCTAACCTAACCCTAACCCTAACCCTAGCCGTAACCCTAACCCTAACCCTAACCCTAGCCCTAACCCTAACCCTAACCCTAACCCTAACCTTAGCCCTAACCCTAACCCCTAACCCCTAACCGTAACGCTAACCCTAAGCCTAACCCCTAACCCCTAACCCCTAACCCTAACCATAACCCTAAACCCTAACCCTAACCCTAACCCTAACCCTAGCCCTAACCCTAGCCCTAAGTCGTACCCTAACCCTAATCCTAACCCTAACCCAACCTTAACCCTAAAACTAACCTTAGCCCTTAAAACTAACCTAATAGAAACCCTAACCCTAACTCCTAACCCTAAGCCTAACCTAACCCTAACCCTAACCCTAGCCGTAACCCTAACCCTAACCCTAACCCTAGCCCTAACCCTAACCCTAACCCTAACCCTAACCTTAGCCCTAACCCTAACCCCTAACCCCTAACCGTAACGCTAACCCTAAGCCTAACCCCTAACCCCTAACCCCTAACCCTAACCATAACCCTAAACCCTAACCCTAACCCTAACCCTAACCCTAGCCCTAACCCTAGCCCTAAGTCGTACCCTAACCCTAATCCTAACCCTAACCCAACCTTAACCCTAAAACTAACCTTAGCCCTTAAAACTAACCTAATAGAAACCCTAACCCTAACTCCTAACCCTAAGCCTAACCTAACCCTAACCCTAACCCTAGCCGTAACCCTAACCCTAACCCTAACCCTAGCCCTAACCCTAACCCTAACCCTAACCCTAACCTTAGCCCTAACCCTAACCCCTAACCCCTAACCGTAACGCTAACCCTAAGCCTAACCCCTAACCCCTAACCCCTAACCCTAACCATAACCCTAAACCCTAACCCTAACCCTAACCCTAACCCTAGCCCTAACCCTAGCCCTAAGTCGTACCCTAACCCTAATCCTAACCCTAACCCAACCTTAACCCTAAAACTAACCTTAGCCCTTAAAACTAACCTAATAGAAACCCTAACCCTAACTCCTAACCCTAAGCCTAACCTAACCCTAACCCTAACCCTAGCCGTAACCCTAACCCTAACCCTAACCCTAGCCCTAACCCTAACCCTAACCCTAACCCTAACCTTAGCCC
Organism: Buteo buteo; assembly: GCF_964188355.1. Classification (NCBI taxonomy): domain Eukaryota; kingdom Metazoa; phylum Chordata; class Aves; order Accipitriformes; family Accipitridae; genus Buteo; species Buteo buteo. The sequence continues at coordinate 65,341 of NW_027439353.1, forward strand.
TAACCCTAACCCCTAACCCCTAACCGTAACGCTAACCCTAAGCCTAACCCCTAACCCCTAACCCCTAACCCTAACCATAACCCTAAACCCTAACCCTAACCCTAACCCTAACCCTAGCCCTAACCCTAGCCCTAAGTCGTACCCTAACCCTAATCCTAACCCTAACCCAACCTTAACCCTAAAACTAACCTTAGCCCTTAAAACTAACCTAATAGAAACCCTAACCCTAACTCCTAACCCTAAGCCTAACCTAACCCTAACCCTAACCCTAGCCGTAACCCTAACCCTAACCCTAACCCTAGCCCTAACCCTAACCCTAACCCTAACCCTAACCTTAGCCCTAACCCTAACCCCTAACCCCTAACCGTAACGCTAACCCTAAGCCTAACCCCTAACCCCTAACCCCTAACCCTAACCATAACCCTAAACCCTAACCCTAACCCTAACCCTAACCCTAGCCCTAACCCTAGCCCTAAGTCGTACCCTAACCCTAATCCTAACCCTAACCCAACCTTAACCCTAAAACTAACCTTAGCCCTTAAAACTAACCTAATAGAAACCCTAACCCTAACTCCTAACCCTAAGCCTAACCTAACCCTAACCCTAACCCTAGCCGTAACCCTAACCCTAACCCTAACCCTAGCCCTAACCCTAACCCTAACCTAACCCTAACCTTAGCCCTAACCCTAACCCCTAACCCCTAACCGTAACGCTAACCCTAAGCCTAACCCCTAACCCCTAACCCCTAACCCTAACCATAACCCTAAACCCTAACCCTAACCCTAACCCTAACCCTAGCCCTAACCCTAGCCCTAAGTCGTACCCTAACCCTAATCCTAACCCTAACCCAACCTTAACCCTAAAACTAACCTTAGCCCTTAAAACTAACCTAATAGAAACCCTAACCCTAACTCCTAACCCTAAGCCTAACCTAACCCTAACCCTAACCCTAGCCGTAACCCTAACCCTAACCCTAACCCTAGCCCTAACCCTAACCCTAACCCTAACCCTAACCTTAGCCCTAACCCTAACCCCTAACCCCTAACCGTAACGCTAACCCTAAGCCTAACCCCTAACCCCTAACCCCTAACCCTAACCATAACCCTAAACCCTAACCCTAACCCTAACCCTAACCCTAGCCCTAACCCTAGCCCTAAGTCGTACCCTAACCCTAATCCTAACCCTAACCCAACCTTAACCCTAAAACTAACCTTAGCCCTTAAAACTAACCTAATAGAAACCCTAACCCTAACTCCTAACCCTAAGCCTAACCTAACCCTAACCCTAACCCTAGCCGTAACCCTAACCCTAACCCTAACCCTAGCCCTAACCCTAACCCTAACCCTAACCCTAACCTTAGCCCTAACCCTAACCCCTAACCCCTAACCGTAACGCTAACCCTAAGCCTAACCCCTAACCCAACAACCCCCTAACCCTAACCCTACCATAACCCTAAACCCTAACCCTAACCCTAACCCTAACCCTAGCCCTAACCCTAGCCCTAAGTCGTACCCTAACCCTAATCCTAACCCTAACCCAACCTTAACCCTAAAACTAACCTTAGCCCTTAAAACTAACCTAATAGAAACCCTAACCCTAACTCCTAACCCTAAGCCTAACCTAACCCTAACCCTAACCCTAGCCGTAACCCTAACCCTAACCCTAACCCTAGCCCTAACCCTAACCCTAACCCTAACCCTAACCTTAGCCCTAACCCTAACCCCTAACCCCTAACCGTAACGCTAACCCTAAGCCTAACCCCTAACCCCTAACCCCTAACCCTAACCATAACCCTAAACCCTAACCCTAACCCTAACCCTAACCCTAGCCCTAACCCTAGCCCTAAGTCGTACCCTAACCCTAATCCTAACCCTAACCCAACCTTAACCCTAAAACTAACCTTAGCCCTTAAAACTAACCTAATAGAAACCCTAACCCTAACTCCTAACCCTAAGCCTAACCTAACCCTAACCCTAACCCTAGCCGTAACCCTAACCCTAACCCTAACCCTAGCCCTAACCCTAACCCTAACCCTAACCCTAACCTTAGCCCTAACCCTAACCCCTAACCCCTAACCGTAACGCTAACCCTAAGCCTAACCCCTAACCCCTAACCCCTAACCCTAACCATAACCCTAAACCCTAACCCTAACCCTAACCCTAACCCTAGCCCTAACCCTAGCCCTAAGTCGTACCCTAACCCTAATCCTAACCCTAACCCAACCTTAACCCTAAAACTAACCTTAGCCCTTAAAACTAACCTAATAGAAACCCTAACCCTAACTCCTAACCCTAAGCCTAACCTAACCCTAACCCTAACCCTAGCCGTAACCCTAACCCTAACCCTAACCCTAGCCCTAACCCTAACCCTAACCCTAACCCTAACCTTAGCCCTAACCCTAACCCCTAACCCCTAACCGTAACGCTAACCCTAAGCCTAACCCCTAACCCCTAACCCCTAACCCTAACCATAACCCTAAACCCTAACCCTAACCCTAACCCTAACCCTAGCCCTAACCCTAGCCCTAAGTCGTACCCTAACCCTAATCCTAACCCTAACCCAACCTTAACCCTAAAACTAACCTTAGCCCTTAAAACTAACCTAATAGAAACCCTAACCCTAACTCCTAACCCTAAGCCTAACCTAACCCTAACCCTAACCCTAGCCGTAACCCTAACCCTAACCCTAACCCTAGCCCTAACCCTAACCCTAACCCTAACCCTAACCTTAGCCCTAACCCTAACCCCTAACCCCTAACCGTAACGCTAACCCTAAGCCTAACCCCTAACCCCTAACCCCTAACCCTAACCATAACCCTAAACCCTAACCCTAACCCTAACCCTAACCCTAGCCCTAACCCTAGCCCTAAGTCGTACCCTAACCCTAATCCTAACCCTAACCCAACCTTAACCCTAAAACTAACCTTAGCCCTTAAAACTAACCTAATAGAAACCCTAACCCTAACTCCTAACCCTAAGCCTAACCTAACCCTAACCCTAACCCTAGCCGTAACCCTAACCCTAACCCTAACCCTAGCCCTAACCCTAACCCTAACCCTAACCCTAACCTTAGCCCTAACCCTAACCCCTAACCCCTAACCGTAACGCTAACCCTAAGCCTAACCCCTAACCCCTAACCCCTAACCCTAACCATAACCCTAAACCCTAACCCTAACCCTAACCCTAACCCTAGCCCTAACCCTAGCCCTAAGTCGTACCCTAACCCTAATCCTAACCCTAACCCAACCTTAACCCTAAAACTAACCTTAGCCCTTAAAACTAACCTAATAGAAACCCTAACCCTAACTCCTAACCCTAAGCCTAACCTAACCCTAACCCTAACCCTAGCCGTAACCCTAACCCTAACCCTAACCCTAGCCCTAACCCTAACCCTAACCCTAACCCTAACCTTAGCCCTAACCCTAACCCCTAACCCCTAACCGTAACGCTAACCCTAAGCCTAACCCCTAACCCCTACCCTAACCCTAACCCTACCATAACCCTAAACCCTAACCCTAACCCTAACCCTAACCCTAGCCCTAACCCTAGCCCTAAGTCGTACCCTAACCCTAATCCTAACCCTAACCCAACCTTAACCCTAAAACTAACCTTAGCCCTTAAAACTAACCTAATAGAAACCCTAACCCTAACTCCTAACCCTAAGCCTAACCTAACCCTAACCCTAACCCTAGCCGTAACCCTAACCCTAACCCTAACCCTAGCCCTAACCCTAACCCTAACCCTAACCCTAACCTTAGCCCTAACCCTAACCCCTAACCCCTAACCGTAACGCTAACCCTAAGCCTAACCCCTAACCCCTAACCCCTAACCCTAACCATAACCCTAAACCCTAACCCTAACCCTAACCCTAACCCTAGCCCTAACCCTAGCCCTAAGTCGTACCCTAACCCTAATCCTAACCCTAACCCAACCTTAACCCTAAAACTAACCTTAGCCCTTAAAACTAACCTAATAGAAACCCTAACCCTAACTCCTAACCCTAAGCCTAACCTAACCCTAACCCTAACCCTAGCCGTAACCCTAACCCTAACCCTAACCCTAGCCCTAACCCTAACCCTAACCCTAACCCTAACCTTAGCCCTAACCCTAACCCCTAACCCCTAACCGTAACGCTAACCCTAAGCCTAACCCCTAACCCCTAACCCCTAACCCTAACCATAACCCTAAACCCTAACCCTAACCCTAACTACCCCTAGCCCTAACCCTAGCCCTAAGTCGTACCCTAACCCTAATCCTAACCCTAACCCAACCTTAACCCTAAAACTAACCTTAGCCCTTAAAACTAACCTAATAGAAACCCTAACCCTAACTCCTAACCCTAAGCCTAACCTAACCCTAACCCTAACCCTAGCCGTAACCCTAACCCTAACCCTAACCCTAGCCCTAACCCTAACCCTAACCCTAACCCTAACCTTAGCCCTAACCCTAACCCCTAACCCCTAACCGTAACGCTAACCCTAAGCCTAACCCCTAACCCCTAACCCCTAACCCTAACCATAACCCTAAACCCTAACCCTAACCCTAACCCTAACCCTAGCCCTAACCCTAGCCCTAAGTCGTACCCTAACCCTAATCCTAACCCTAACCCAACCTTAACCCTAAAACTAACCTTAGCCCTTAAAACTAACCTAATAGAAACCCTAACCCTAACTCCTAACCCTAAGCCTAACCTAACCCTAACCCTAACCCTAGCCGTAACCCTAACCCTAACCCTAACCCTAGCCCTAACCCTAACCCTAACCCTAACCCTAACCTTAGCCCTAACCCTAACCCCTAACCCCTAACCGTAACGCTAACCCTAAGCCTAACCCCTAACCCCTAACCCCTAACCCTAACCATAACCCTAAACCCTAACCCTAACCCTAACCCTAACCCTAGCCCTAACCCTAGCCCTAAGTCGTACCCTAACCCTAATCCTAACCCTAACCCAACCTTAACCCTAAAACTAACCTTAGCCCTTAAAACTAACCTAATAGAAACCCTAACCCTAACTCCTAACCCTAAGCCTAACCTAACCCTAACCCTAACCCTAGCCGTAACCCTAACCCTAACCCTAACCCTAGCCCTAACCCTAACCCTAACCCTAACCCTAACCTTAGCCCTAACCCTAACCCCTAACCCCTAACCGTAACGCTAACCCTAAGCCTAACCCCTAACCCCTAACCCCTAACCCTAACCATAACCCTAAACCCTAACCCTAACCCTAACCCTAACCCTAGCCCTAACCCTAGCCCTAAGTCGTACCCTAACCCTAATCCTAACCCTAACCCAACCTTAACCCTAAAACTAACCTTAGCCCTTAAAACTAACCTAATAGAAACCCTAACCCTAACTCCTAACCCTAAGCCTAACCTAACCCTAACCCTAACCCTAGCCGTAACCCTAACCCTAACCCTAACCCCTAGCCCTAACCCTAACCCTAACCCTAACCTTAGCCCTAACCCTAACCCCTAACCCCTAACCGTAACGCTAACCCTAAGCCTAACCCCTAACCCCTAACCCCTAACCCTAACCATAACCCTAAACCCTAACCCTAACCCTAACCCTAACCCTAGCCCTAACCCTAGCCCTAAGTCGTACCCTAACCCTAATCCTAACCCTAACCCAACCTTAACCCTAAAACTAACCTTAGCCCTTAAAACTAACCTAATAGAAACCCTAACCCTAACTCCTAACCCTAAGCCTAACCTAACCCTAACCCTAACCCTAGCCGTAACCCTAACCCTAACCCTAACCCTAGCCCTAACCCTAACCCTAACCCTAACCCTAACCTTAGCCCTAACCCTAACCCCTAACCCCTAACCGTAACGCTAACCCTAAGCCTAACCCCTAACCCCTAACCCCTAACCCTAACCATAACCCTAAACCCTAACCCTAACCCTAACCCCTAACCCTAGCCCTAACCCTAGCCCTAAGTCGTACCCTAACCCTAATCCTAACCCTAACCCAACCTTAACCCTAAAACTAACCTTAGCCCTTAAAACTAACCTAATAGAAACCCTAACCCTAACTCCTAACCCTAAGCCTAACCTAACCCTAACCCTAACCCTAGCCGTAACCCTAACCCTAACCCTAACCCTAGCCCTAACCCTAACCCTAACCCTAACCCTAACCTTAGCCCTAACCCTAACCCCTAACCCCTAACCGTAACGCTAACCCTAAGCCTAACCCCTAACCCCTAACCCCTAACCCTAACCATAACCCTAAACCCTAACCCTAACCCTAACCCTAACCCTAGCCCTAACCCTAGCCCTAAGTCGTACCCTAACCCTAATCCTAACCCTAACCCAACCTTAACCCTAAAACTAACCTTAGCCCTTAAAACTAACCTAATAGAAACCCTAACCCTAACTCCTAACCCTAAGCCTAACCTAACCCTAACCCTAACCCTAGCCGTAACCCTAACCCTAACCCTAACCCTAGCCCTAACCCTAACCCTAACCCTAACCCTAACCTTAGCCCTAACCCTAACCCCTAACCCCTAACCGTAACGCTAACCCTAAGCCTAACCCCTAACCCCTAACCCCTAACCCTAACCATAACCCTAAACCCTAACCCTAACCCTAACCCTAACCCTAGCCCTAACCCTAGCCCTAAGTCGTACCCTAACCCTAATCCTAACCCTAACCCAACCTTAACCCTAAAACTAACCTTAGCCCTTAAAACTAACCTAATAGAAACCCTAACCCTAACTCCTAACCCTAAGCCTAACCTAACCCTAACCCTAACCCTAGCCGTAACCCTAACCCTAACCCTAACCCTAGCCCTAACCCTAACCCTAACCCTAACCCTAACCTTAGCCCTAACCCTAACCCCTAACCCCTAACCGTAACGCTAACCCTAAGCCTAACCCCTAACCCCTAACCCCTAACCCTAACCATAACCCTAAACCCTAACCCTAACCCTAACCCTAACCCTAGCCCTAACCCTAGCCCTAAGTCGTACCCTAACCCTAATCCTAACCCTAACCCAACCTTAACCCTAAAACTAACCTTAGCCCTTAAAACTAACCTAATAGAAACCCTAACCCTAACTCCTAACCCTAAGCCTAACCTAACCCTAACCCTAACCCTAGCCGTAACCCTAACCCTAACCCTAACCCTAGCCCTAACCCTAACCCTAACCCTAACCCTAACCTTAGCCCTAACCCTAACCCCTAACCCCTAACCGTAACGCTAACCCTAAGCCTAACCCCTAACCCCTAACCCCTAACCCTAACCATAACCCTAAACCCTAACCCTAACCCTAACCCTAACCCTAGCCCTAACCCTAGCCCTAAGTCGTACCCTAACCCTAATCCTAACCCTAACCCAACCTTAACCCTAAAACTAACCTTAGCCCTTAAAACTAACCTAATAGAAACCCTAACCCTAACTCCTAACCCTAAGCCTAACCTAACCCTAACCCTAACCCTAGCCAGTAACCCTAACCCTAACCCTAACCCTAGCCCTAACCCTAACCCTAACCCCCTAACCCTAACCTTAGCCCTAACCCTAACCCCTAACCCCTAACCGTAACGCTAACCCTAAGCCTAACCCCTAACCCCTAACCCCTAACCCTAACCATAACCCTAAACCCTAACCCTAACCCTAACCCTAACCCTAGCCCTAACCCTAGCCCTAAGTCGTACCCTAACCCTAATCCTAACCCTAACCCAACCTTAACCCTAAAACTAACCTTAGCCCTTAAAACTAACCTAATAGAAACCCTAACCCTAACTCCTAACCCTAAGCCTAACCTAACCCTAACCCTAACCCTAGCCTGTAACCCTAACCCTAACCCTAACCCTAGCCCTAACCCTAACCCTAACCCTAACCCTAACCTTAGCCCTAACCCTAACCCCTAACCCCTAACCGTAACGCTAACCCTAAGCCTAACCCCTAACCCCTAACCCTAACCCTAACCATAACCCTAAACCCTAACCCTAACCCTAACCCTAACCCTAGCCCTAACCCTAGCCCTAAGTCGTACCCTAACCCTAATCCTAACCCTAACCCAACCTTAACCCTAAAACTAACCTTAGCCCTTAAAACTAACCTAATAGAAACCCTAACCCTAACTCCTAACCCTAAGCCTAACCTAACCCTAACCCTAACCCTAGCCGTAACCCTAACCCTAACCCTAACCCTAGCCCTAACCCTAACCCTAACCCTAACCCTAACCTTAGCCCTAACCCTAACCCCTAACCCCTAACCGTAACGCTAACCCTAAGCCTAACCCCTAACCCCTAACCCCTAACCCTAACCATAACCCTAAACCCTAACCCTAACCCTAACCCTAACCCTAGCCCTAACCCTAGCCCTAAGTCGTACCCTAACCCTAATCCTAACCCTAACCCAACCTTAACCCTAAAACTAACCTTAGCCCTTAAAACTAACCTAATAGAAACCCTAACCCTAACTCCTAACCCTAAGCCTAACCTAACCCTAACCCTAACCCTAGCCGTAACCCTAACCCTAACCCTAACCCTAGCCCTAACCCTAACCCTAACCCTAACCCTAACCTTAGCCCTAACCCTAACCCCTAACCCCTAACCGTAACGCTAACCCTAAGCCTAACCCCTAACCCCTAACCCCTAACCCTAACCATAACCCTAAACCCTAACCCTAACCCTAACCCTAACCCTAGCCCTAACCCTAGCCCTAAGTCGTACCCTAACCCTAATCCTAACCCTAACCCAACCTTAACCCTAAAACTAACCTTAGCCCTTAAAACTAACCTAATAGAAACCCTAACCCTAACTCCTAACCCTAAGCCTAACCTAACCCTAACCCTAACCCTAGCCGTAACCCTAACCCTAACCCTAACCCTAGCCCTAACCCTAACCCTAACCCTAACCCTAACCTTAGCCCTAACCCTAACCCCTAACCCCTAACCGTAACGCTAACCCTAAGCCTAACCCCTAACCCCTAACCCCTAACCCTAACCATAACCCTAAACCCTAACCCTAACCCTAACCCTAACCCTAGCCCTAACCCTAGCCCTAAGTCGTACCCTAACCCTAATCCTAACCCTAACCCAACCTTAACCCTAAAACTAACCTTAGCCCTTAAAACTAACCTAATAGAAACCCTAACCCTAACTCCTAACCCTAAGCCTAACCTAACCCTAACCCTAACCCTAGCCGTAACCCTAACCCTAACCCTAACCCTAGCCCTAACCCTAACCCTAACCCTAACCTTAGCCCTAACCCTAACCCCTAACCCCTAACCGTAACGCTAACCCTAAGCCTAACCCCTAACCCCTAACCCCTAACCCTAACCATAACCCTAAACCCTAACCCTAACCCTAACCCTAACCCTAGCCCTAAGTCGTACCCTAACCCTAATCCTAACCCTAACCCAACCTTAACCCTAAAACTAACCTTAGCCCTTAAAACTAACCTAATAGAAACCCTAACCCTAACTCCTAACCCTAAGCCTAACCTAACCCTAACCCTAACCCTAGCCGTAACCCTAACCCTAACCCTAACCCTAGCCCTAACCCTAACCCTAACCCTAACCCTAACCTTAGCCCTAACCCTAACCCCTAACCCCTAACCGTAACGCTAACCCTAAGCCTAACCCCTAACCCCTAACCCCTAACCCTAACCATAACCCTAAACCCTAACCCTAACCCTAACCCTAACCCTAGCCCTAACCCTAGCCCTAAGTCGTACCCTAACCCTAATCCTAACCCTAACCCAACCTTAACCCTAAAACTAACCTTAGCCCTTAAAACTAACCTAATAGAAACCCTAACCCTAACTCCTAACCCTAAGCCTAACCTAACCCTAACCCTAACCCTAGCCATAACCCTAACCCTAACCCTAACCCTAGCCCTAACCCTAACCCTAACCCTAACCCTAACCCTAACCTTAGCCCTAACCCTAACCCCTAACCCCTAACCGTAACGCTAACCCTAAGCCTAACCCCTAACCCCTAACCCCTAACCCTAACCATAACCCTAAACCCTAACCCTAACCCTAACCCTAACCCTAGCCCTAACCCTAGCCCTAAGTCGTACCCTAACCCTAATCCTAACCCTAACCCAACCTTAACCCTAAAACTAACCTTAGCCCTTAAAACTAACCTAATAGAAACCCTAACCCTAACTCCTAACCCTAAGCCTAACCTAACCCTAACCCTAATCCTAGCTGTAACCCTAACCCTAACCCTAACCCTAGCCCTAACCCTAACCCTAACCCTAACCCTAACCTTAGCCCTAACCCTAACCCCTAACCCCTAACCGTAACGCTAACCCTAAGCCTAACCCCTAACCCCTAACACTAACCATAACCCTAAACCCTAACCCTAACCCTAACCGTAGCCCTAACCCTAGCCCTAAGTCGTACCCTAACCCTAATCCTAACCCTAACCCAACCTTAACCCTAAAACTAACCTTAGCCCTTAAAACTAACCTAATAGAAACCCTAACCCTAACTCCTAACCCTAAGCCTAACCTAACCCTAACCCTAACCCTAGCCGTAACCCTAACCCTAACCCTAACCCTAGCCCTAACCCTAACCCTAACCCTAACCCTAACCTTAGCCCTAACCCTAACCCCTAACCCCTAACCGTAACGCTAACCCTAAGCCTAACCCCTAACCCCTAACCCCTAACCCTAACCATAACCCTAAACCCTAACCCTAACCCTAACCCTAACCCTAGCCCTAACCCTAGCCCTAAGTCGTACCCTAACCCTAATCCTAACCCTAACCCAACCTTAACCCTAAAACTAACCTTAGCCCTTAAAACTAACCTAATAGAAACCCTAACCCTAACTCCTAACCCTAAGCCTAACCTAACCCTAACCCTAACCCTAGCCGTAACCCTAACCCTAACCCTAACCCTAGCCCTAACCCTAACCCTAACCCTAACCCTAACCTTAGCCCTAACCCTAACCCCTAACCCCTAACCGTAACGCTAACCCTAAGCCTAACCCCTAACCCCTAACCCCTAACCCTAACCATAACCCTAAACCCTAACCCTAACCCTAACCCTAACCCTAGCCCTAACCCTAGCCCTAAGTCGTACCCTAACCCTAATCCTAACCCTAACCCAACCTTAACCCTAAAACTAACCTTAGCCCTTAAAACTAACCTAATAGAAACCCTAACCCTAACTCCTAACCCTAAGCCTAACCTAACCCTAACCCTAACCCTAGCCGTAACCCTAACCCTAACCCTAACCCTAGCCCTAACCCTAACCCTAACCCTAACCTTAGCCCTAACCCTAACCCCTAACCCCTAACCGTAACGCTAACCCTAAGCCTAACCCCTAACCCCTAACCCCTAACCCTAACCATAACCCTAAACCCTAACCCTAACCCTAACCCTAACCCTAGCCCTAAGTCGTACCCTAACCCTAATCCTAACCCTAACCCAACCTTAACCCTAAAACTAACCTTAGCCCTTAAAACTAACCTAATAGAAACCCTAACCCTAACTCCTAACCCTAAGCCTAACCTAACCCTAACCCTAACCCTAGCCGTAACCCTAACCCTAACCCTAACCCTAGCCCTAACCCTAACCCTAACCCTAACCCTAACCTTAGCCCTAACCCTAACCCCTAACCCCTAACCGTAACGCTAACCCTAAGCCTAACCCCTAACCCCTAACCCCTAACCCTAACCATAACCCTAAACCCTAACCCTAACCCTAACCCTAACCCTAGCCCTAACCCTAGCCCTAAGTCGTACCCTAACCCTAATCCTAACCCTAACCCAACCTTAACCCTAAAACTAACCTTAGCCCTTAAAACTAACCTAATAGAAACCCTAACCCTAACTCCTAACCCTAAGCCTAACCTAACCCTAACCCTAACCCTAGCCATAACCCTAACCCTAACCCTAACCCTAGCCCTAACCCTAACCCTAACCCTAACCCTAACCCTAACCTTAGCCCTAACCCTAACCCCTAACCCCTAACCGTAACGCTAACCCTAAGCCTAACCCCTAACCCCTAACCCCTAACCCTAACCATAACCCTAAACCCTAACCCTAACCCTAACCCTAACCCTAGCCCTAACCCTAGCCCTAAGTCGTACCCTAACCCTAATCCTAACCCTAACCCAACCTTAACCCTAAAACTAACCTTAGCCCTTAAAACTAACCTAATAGAAACCCTAACCCTAACTCCTAACCCTAAGCCTAACCTAACCCTAACCCTAATCCTAGCTGTAACCCTAACCCTAACCCTAACCCTAGCCCTAACCCTAACCCTAACCCTAACCCTAACCTTAGCCCTAACCCTAACCCCTAACCCCTAACCGTAACGCTAACCCTAAGCCTAACCCCTAACCCCTAACACTAACCATAACCCTAAACCCTAACCCTAACCCTAACCGTAGCCCTAACCCTAGCCCTAAGTCGTACCCTAACCCTAATCCTAACCCTAACCCAACCTTAACCCTAAAACTAACCTTAGCCCTTAAAACTAACCTAATAGAAACCCTAACCCTAACTCCTAACCCTAAGCCTAACCTAACCCTAACCCTAACCCTAGCCGTAACCCTAACCCTAACCCTAACCCTAGCCCTAACCCTAACCCTAACCCTAACCCTAACCTTAGCCCTAACCCTAACCCCTAACCCCTAACCGTAACGCTAACCCTAAGCCTAACCCCTAACCCCTAACCCCTAACCCTAACCATAACCCTAAACCCTAACCCTAACCCTAACCCTAACCCTAGCCCTAACCCTAGCCCTAAGTCGTACCCTAACCCTAATCCTAACCCTAACCCAACCTTAACCCTAAAACTAACCTTAGCCCTTAAAACTAACCTAATAGAAACCCTAACCCTAACTCCTAACCCTAAGCCTAACCTAACCCTAACCCTAACCCTAGCCGTAACCCTAACCCTAACCCTAACCCTAGCCCTAACCCTAACCCTAACCCTAACCCTAACCTTAGCCCTAACCCTAACCCCTAACCCCTAACCGTAACGCTAACCCTAAGCCTAACCCCTAACCCCTAACCCCTAACCCTAACCATAACCCTAAACCCTAACCCTAACCCTAACCCTAACCCTAGCCCTAACCCTAGCCCTAAGTCGTACCCTAACCCTAATCCTAACCCTAACCCAACCTTAACCCTAAAACTAACCTTAGCCCTTAAAACTAACCTAATAGAAACCCTAACCCTAACTCCTAACCCTAAGCCTAACCTAACCCTAACCCTAACCCTAGCCGTAACCCTAACCCTAACCCTAACCCTAGCCCTAACCCTAACCCTAACCCTAACCCTAACCTTAGCCCTAACCCTAACCCCTAACCCCTAACCGTAACGCTAACCCTAAGCCTAACCCCTAACCCCTAACCCCTAACCCTAACCATAACCCTAAACCCTAACCCTAACCCTAACCCTAACCCTAGCCCTAACCCTAGCCCTAAGTCGTACCCTAACCCTAATCCTAACCCTAACCCAACCTTAACCCTAAAACTAACCTTAGCCCTTAAAACTAACCTAATAGAAACCCTAACCCTAACTCCTAACCCTAAGCCTAACCTAACCCTAACCCTAACCCTAGCCGTAACCCTAACCCTAACCCTAGCCCTAACCCTAACCCTAACCCTAACCCTAACCTTAGCCCTAACCCTAACCCCTAACCCCTAACCGTAACGCTAACCCTAAGCCTAACCCCTAACCCCTAACCCCTAACCCTAACCATAACCCTAAACCCTAACCCTAACCCTAACCCTAACCCTAGCCCTAACCCTAGCCCTAAGTCGTACCCTAACCCTAATCCTAACCCTAACCCAACCTTAACCCTAAAACTAACCTTAGCCCTTAAAACTAACCTAATAGAAACCCTAACCCTAACTCCTAACCCTAAGCCTAACCTAACCCTAACCCTAACCCTAGCCGTAACCCTAACCCTAACCCTAACCCTAGCCCTAACCCTAACCCTAACCCTAACCCTAACCTTAGCCCTAACCCTAACCCCTAACCCCTAACCGTAACGCTAACCCTAAGCCTAACCCCTAACCCCTAACCCCTAACCCTAACCATAACCCTAAACCCTAACCCTAACCCTAACCCTAACCCTAGCCCTAACCCTAGCCCTAAGTCGTACCCTAACCCTAATCCTAACCCTAACCCAACCTTAACCCTAAAACTAACCTTAGCCCTTAAAACTAACCTAATAGAAACCCTAACCCTAACTCCTAACCCTAAGCCTAACCTAACCCTAACCCTAACCCTAGCCGTAACCCTAACCCTAACCCTAACCTTAGCCCTAACCCTAACCCCTAACCCCTAACCGTAACGCTAACCCTAAGCCTAACCCCTAACCCCTAACCCCTAACCCTAACCATAACCCTAAACCCTAACCCTAACCCTAACCCTAACCCTAGCCCTAACCCTAGCCCTAAGTCGTACCCTAACCCTAATCCTAACCCTAACCCAACCTTAACCCTAAAACTAACCTTAGCCCTTAAAACTAACCTAATAGAAACCCTAACCCTAACTCCTAACCCTAAGCCTAACCTAACCCTAACCCTAACCCTAGCCGTAACCCTAACCCTAACCCTAACCCTAGCCCTAACCCTAACCCTAACCCTAACCCTAACCTTAGCCCTAACCCTAACCCCTAACCCCTAACCGTAACGCTAACCCTAAGCCTAACCCCTAACCCCTAACCCCTAACCCTAACCATAACCCTAAACCCTAACCCTAACCCTAACCCTAACCCTAGCCCTAACCCTAGCCCTAAGTCGTACCCTAACCCTAATCCTAACCCTAACCCAACCTTAACCCTAAAACTAACCTTAGCCCTTAAAACTAACCTAATAGAAACCCTAACCCTAACTCCTAACCCTAAGCCTAACCTAACCCTAACCCTAACCCTAGCCGTAACCCTAACCCTAACCCTAACCCTAGCCCTAACCCTAACCCTAACCCTAACCTTAGCCCTAACCCTAACCCCTAACCCCTAACCGTAACGCTAACCCTAAGCCTAACCCCTAACCCCTAACCCCTAACCCTAACCATAACCCTAAACCCTAACCCTAACCCTAACCCTAACCCTAGCCCTAAGTCGTACCCTAACCCTAATCCTAACCCTAACCCAACCTTAACCCTAAAACTAACCTTAGCCCTTAAAACTAACCTAATAGAAACCCTAACCCTAACTCCTAACCCTAAGCCTAACCTAACCCTAACCCTAACCCTAGCCGTAACCCTAACCCTAACCCTAACCCTAGCCCTAACCCTAACCCTAACCCTAACCCTAACCTTAGCCCTAACCCTAACCCCTAACCCCTAACCGTAACGCTAACCCTAAGCCTAACCCCTAACCCCTAACCCCTAACCCTAACCATAACCCTAAACCCTAACCCTAACCCTAACCCTAACCCTAGCCCTAACCCTAGCCCTAAGTCGTACCCTAACCCTAATCCTAACCCTAACCCAACCTTAACCCTAAAACTAACCTTAGCCCTTAAAACTAACCTAATAGAAACCCTAACCCTAACTCCTAACCCTAAGCCTAACCTAACCCTAACCCTAACCCTAGCCGTAACCCTAACCCTAACCCTAACCCTAGCCCTAACCCTAACCCTAACCCTAACCTTAGCCCTAACCCTAACCCCTAACCCCTAACCGTAACGCTAACCCTAAGCCTAACCCCTAACCCCTAACCCCTAACCCTAACCATAACCCTAAACCCTAACCCTAACCCTAACCCTAACCCTAGCCCTAAGTCGTACCCTAACCCTAATCCTAACCCTAACCCAACCTTAACCCTAAAACTAACCTTAGCCCTTAAAACTAACCTAATAGAAACCCTAACCCTAACTCCTAACCCTAAGCCTAACCTAACCCTAACCCTAACCCTAGCCGTAACCCTAACCCTAACCCTAACCCTAGCCCTAACCCTAACCCTAACCCTAACCCTAACCTTAGCCCTAACCCTAACCCCTAACCCCTAACCGTAACGCTAACCCTAAGCCTAACCCCTAACCCCTAACCCCTAACCCTAACCATAACCCTAAACCCTAACCCTAACCCTAACCCTAACCCTAGCCCTAACCCTAGCCCTAAGTCGTACCCTAACCCTAATCCTAACCCTAACCCAACCTTAACCCTAAAACTAACCTTAGCCCTTAAAACTAACCTAATAGAAACCCTAACCCTAACTCCTAACCCTAAGCCTAACCTAACCCTAACCCTAACCCTAGCCATAACCCTAACCCTAACCCTAACCCTAGCCCTAACCCTAACCCTAACCCTAACCCTAACCCTAACCTTAGCCCTAACCCTAACCCCTAACCCCTAACCGTAACGCTAACCCTAAGCCTAACCCCTAACCCCTAACCCCTAACCCTAACCATAACCCTAAACCCTAACCCTAACCCTAACCCTAACCCTAGCCCTAACCCTAGCCCTAAGTCGTACCCTAACCCTAATCCTAACCCTAACCCAACCTTAACCCTAAAACTAACCTTAGCCCTTAAAACTAACCTAATAGAAACCCTAACCCTAACTCCTAACCCTAAGCCTAACCTAACCCTAACCCTAATCCTAGCTGTAACCCTAACCCTAACCCTAACCCTAGCCCTAACCCTAACCCTAACCCTAACCCTAACCTTAGCCCTAACCCTAACCCCTAACCCCTAACCGTAACGCTAACCCTAAGCCTAACCCCTAACCCCTAACACTAACCATAACCCTAAACCCTAACCCTAACCCTAACCGTAGCCCTAACCCTAGCCCTAAGTCGTACCCTAACCCTAATCCTAACCCTAACCCAACCTTAACCCTAAAACTAACCTTAGCCCTTAAAACTAACCTAATAGAAACCCTAACCCTAACTCCTAACCCTAAGCCTAACCTAACCCTAACCCTAACCCTAGCCGTAACCCTAACCCTAACCCTAACCCTAGCCCTAACCCTAACCCTAACCCTAACCCTAACCTTAGCCCTAACCCTAACCCCTAACCCCTAACCGTAACGCTAACCCTAAGCCTAACCCCTAACCCCTAACCCCTAACCCTAACCATAACCCTAAACCCTAACCCTAACCCTAACCCTAACCCTAGCCCTAACCCTAGCCCTAAGTCGTACCCTAACCCTAATCCTAACCCTAACCCAACCTTAACCCTAAAACTAACCTTAGCCCTTAAAACTAACCTAATAGAAACCCTAACCCTAACTCCTAACCCTAAGCCTAACCTAACCCTAACCCTAACCCTAGCCGTAACCCTAACCCTAACCCTAACCCTAGCCCTAACCCTAACCCTAACCCTAACCCTAACCTTAGCCCTAACCCTAACCCCTAACCCCTAACCGTAACGCTAACCCTAAGCCTAACCCCTAACCCCTAACCCCTAACCCTAACCATAACCCTAAACCCTAACCCTAACCCTAACCCTAACCCTAGCCCTAACCCTAGCCCTAAGTCGTACCCTAACCCTAATCCTAACCCTAACCCAACCTTAACCCTAAAACTAACCTTAGCCCTTAAAACTAACCTAATAGAAACCCTAACCCTAACTCCTAACCCTAAGCCTAACCTAACCCTAACCCTAACCCTAGCCGTAACCCTAACCCTAACCCTAACCCTAGCCCTAACCCTAACCCTAACCCTAACCCTAACCTTAGCCCTAACCCTAACCCCTAACCCCTAACCGTAACGCTAACCCTAAGCCTAACCCCTAACCCCTAACCCCTAACCCTAACCATAACCCTAAACCCTAACCCTAACCCTAACCCTAACCCTAGCCCTAACCCTAGCCCTAAGTCGTACCCTAACCCTAATCCTAACCCTAACCCAACCTTAACCCTAAAACTAACCTTAGCCCTTAAAACTAACCTAATAGAAACCCTAACCCTAACTCCTAACCCTAAGCCTAACCTAACCCTAACCCTAACCCTAGCCGTAACCCTAACCCTAACCCTAACCCTAGCCCTAACCCTAACCCTAACCCTAACCCTAACCTTAGCCCTAACCCTAACCCCTAACCCCTAACCGTAACGCTAACCCTAAGCCTAACCCCTAACCCCTAACCCCTAACCCTAACCATAACCCTAAACCCTAACCCTAACCCTAACCCTAACCCTAGCCCTAACCCTAGCCCTAAGTCGTACCCTAACCCTAATCCTAACCCTAACCCAACCTTAACCCTAAAACTAACCTTAGCCCTTAAAACTAACCTAATAGAAACCCTAACCCTAACTCCTAACCCTAAGCCTAACCTAACCCTAACCCTAACCCTAGCCGTAACCCTAACCCTAACCCTAACCCTAGCCCTAACCCTAACCCTAACCCTAACCCTAACCTTAGCCCTAACCCTAACCCCTAACCCCTAACCGTAACGCTAACCCTAAGCCTAACCCCTAACCCCTAACCCCTAACCCTAACCATAACCCTAAACCCTAACCCTAACCCTAACCCTAACCCTAGCCCTAACCCTAGCCCTAAGTCGTACCCTAACCCTAATCCTAACCCTAACCCAACCTTAACCCTAAAACTAACCTTAGCCCTTAAAACTAACCTAATAGAAACCCTAACCCTAACTCCTAACCCTAAGCCTAACCTAACCCTAACCCTAACCCTAGCCGTAACCCTAACCCTAACCCTAACCCTAGCCCTAACCCTAACCCTAACCCTAACCCTAACCTTAGCCCTAACCCTAACCCCTAACCCCTAACCGTAACGCTAACCCTAAGCCTAACCCCTAACCCCTAACCCCTAACCCTAACCATAACCCTAAACCCTAACCCTAACCCTAACCCTAACCCTAGCCCTAACCCTAGCCCTAAGTCGTACCCTAACCCTAATCCTAACCCTAACCCAACCTTAACCCTAAAACTAACCTTAGCCCTTAAAACTAACCTAATAGAAACCCTAACCCTAACTCCTAACCCTAAGCCTAACCTAACCCTAACCCTAACCCTAGCCGTAACCCTAACCCTAACCCTAACCCTAGCCCTAACCCTAACCCTAACCCTAACCCTAACCTTAGCCCTAACCCTAACCCCTAACCCCTAACCGTAACGCTAACCCTAAGCCTAACCCCTAACCCCTAACCCCTAACCCTAACCATAACCCTAAACCCTAACCCTAACCCTAACCCTAACCCTAGCCCTAACCCTAGCCCTAAGTCGTACCCTAACCCTAATCCTAACCCTAACCCAACCTTAACCCTAAAACTAACCTTAGCCCTTAAAACTAACCTAATAGAAACCCTAACCCTAACTCCTAACCCTAAGCCTAACCTAACCCTAACCCTAACCCTAGCCGTAACCCTAACCCTAACCCTAACCCTAGCCCTAACCCTAACCCTAACCCTAACCCTAACCTTAGCCCTAACCCTAACCCCTAACCCCTAACCGTAACGCTAACCCTAAGCCTAACCCCTAACCCCTAACCGTAACGCTAACCCTAAGCCTAACCCCTAACCCCTAACCCCTAACCCTAACCATAACCCTAAACCCTAACCCTAACCCTAACCCTAACCCTAGCCCTAACCCTAGCCCTAAGTCGTACCCTAACCCTAATCCTAACCCTAACCCAACCTTAACCCTAAAACTAACCTTAGCCCTTAAAACTAACCTAATAGAAACCCTAACCCTAACTCCTAACCCTAAGCCTAACCTAACCCTAACCCTAACCCTAGCCGTAACCCTAACCCTAACCCTAACCCTAGCCCTAACCCTAACCCTAACCCTAACCCTAACCTTAGCCCTAACCCTAACCCCTAACCCCTAACCGTAACGCTAACCCTAAGCCTAACCCCTAACCCCTAACCCCTAACCCTAACCATAACCCTAAACCCTAACCCTAACCCTAACCCTAACCCTAGCCCTAACCCTAGCCCTAAGTCGTACCCTAACCCTAATCCTAACCCTAACCCAACCTTAACCCTAAAACTAACCTTAGCCCTTAAAACTAACCTAATAGAAACCCTAACCCTAACTCCTAACCCTAAGCCTAACCTAACCCTAACCCTAACCCTAGCCGTAACCCTAACC
This sequence comes from Buteo buteo, assembly GCF_964188355.1. NCBI lineage: Eukaryota > Metazoa > Chordata > Aves > Accipitriformes > Accipitridae > Buteo > Buteo buteo. The sequence goes on from NW_027439353.1 coordinate 85,314, forward strand.
CTAACCCTAACCCTAGCCCTAACCCTAACCCTAACCCTAACCCTAACCTTAGCCCTAACCCTAACCCCTAACCCCTAACCGTAACGCTAACCCTAAGCCTAACCCCTAACCCCTAACCCCTAACCCTAACCATAACCCTAAACCCTAACCCTAACCCTAACCCTAACCCTAGCCCTAACCCTAGCCCTAAGTCGTACCCTAACCCTAATCCTAACCCTAACCCAACCTTAACCCTAAAACTAACCTTAGCCCTTAAAACTAACCTAATAGAAACCCTAACCCTAACTCCTAACCCTAAGCCTAACCTAACCCTAACCCTAACCCTAGCCGTAACCCTAACCCTAACCCTAACCCTAGCCCTAACCCTAACCCTAACCCTAACCCTAACCTTAGCCCTAACCCTAACCCCTAACCCCTAACCGTAACGCTAACCCTAAGCCTAACCCCTAACCCCTAACCCCTAACCCTAACCATAACCCTAAACCCTAACCCTAACCCTAACCCTAACCCTAGCCCTAACCCTAGCCCTAAGTCGTACCCTAACCCTAATCCTAACCCTAACCCAACCTTAACCCTAAAACTAACCTTAGCCCTTAAAACTAACCTAATAGAAACCCTAACCCTAACTCCTAACCCTAAGCCTAACCTAACCCTAACCCTAACCCTAGCCGTAACCCTAACCCTAACCCTAACCCTAGCCCTAACCCTAACCCTAACCCTAACCCTAACCTTAGCCCTAACCCTAACCCCTAACCCCTAACCGTAACGCTAACCCTAAGCCTAACCCCTAACCCCTAACCCCTAACCCTAACCATAACCCTAAACCCTAACCCTAACCCTAACCCTAACCCTAGCCCTAACCCTAGCCCTAAGTCGTACCCTAACCCTAATCCTAACCCTAACCCAACCTTAACCCTAAAACTAACCTTAGCCCTTAAAACTAACCTAATAGACCATAACCCTAAACCCTAACCCTAACCCTAACCCTAACCCTAGCCCTAACCCTAGCCCTAAGTCGTACCCTAACCCTAATCCTAACCCTAACCCAACCTTAACCCTAAAACTAACCTTAGCCCTTAAAACTAACCTAATAGAAACCCTAACCCTAACTCCTAACCCTAAGCCTAACCTAACCCTAACCCTAACCCTAGCCGTAACCCTAACCCTAACCCTAACCCTAGCCCTAACCCTAACCCTAACCCTAACCCTAACCTTAGCCCTAACCCTAACCCCTAACCCCTAACCGTAACGCTAACCCTAAGCCTAACCCCTAACCCCTAACCCCTAACCCTAACCATAACCCTAAACCCTAACCCTAACCCTAACCCTAACCCTAGCCCTAACCCTAGCCCTAAGTCGTACCCTAACCCTAATCCTAACCCTAACCCAACCTTAACCCTAAAACTAACCTTAGCCCTTAAAACTAACCTAATAGAAACCCTAACCCTAACTCCTAACCCTAAGCCTAACCTAACCCTAACCCTAACCCTAGCCGTAACCCTAACCCTAACCCTAACCCTAGCCCTAACCCTAACCCTAACCCTAACCCTAACCTTAGCCCTAACCCTAACCCCTAACCCCTAACCGTAACGCTAACCCTAAGCCTAACCCCTAACCCCTAACCCCTAACCCTAACCATAACCCTAAACCCTAACCCTAACCCTAACCCTAACCCTAGCCCTAACCCTAGCCCTAAGTCGTACCCTAACCCTAATCCTAACCCTAACCCAACCTTAACCCTAAAACTAACCTTAGCCCTTAAAACTAACCTAATAGAAACCCTAACCCTAACTCCTAACCCTAAGCCTAACCTAACCCTAACCCTAACCCTAACCATAACCCTAACCCTAACCCTAGCCCTAACCCTAACCCTAACCCTAACCCTAACCTTAGCCCTAACCCTAACCCCTAACCCCTAACCGTAACGCTAACCCTAAGCCTAACCCCTAACCCCTAACCCCTAACCCTAACCATAACCCTAAACCCTAACCCTAACCCTAACCCTAACCCTAGCCCTAACCCTAGCCCTAAGTCGTACCCTAACCCTAATCCTAACCCTAACCCAACCTTAACCCTAAAACTAACCTTAGCCCTTAAAACTAACCTAATAGAAACCCTAACCCTAACTCCTAACCCTAAGCCTAACCTAACCCTAACCCTAACCCTAGCCGTAACCCTAACCCTAACCCTAACCCTAGCCCTAACCCTAACCCTAACCCTAACCCTAACCTTAGCCCTAACCCTAACCCCTAACCCCTAACCGTAACGCTAACCCTAAGCCTAACCCCTAACCCCTAACCCCTAACCCTAACCATAACCCTAAACCCTAACCCTAACCCTAACCCTAACCCTAGCCCTAACCCTAGCCCTAAGTCGTACCCTAACCCTAATCCTAACCCTAACCCAACCTTAACCCTAAAACTAACCTTAGCCCTTAAAACTAACCTAATAGAAACCCTAACCCTAACTCCTAACCCTAAGCCTAACCTAACCCTAACCCTAACCCTAGCCGTAACCCTAACCCTAACCCTAACCCTAGCCCTAACCCTAACCCTAACCCTAACCCTAACCTTAGCCCTAACCCTAACCCCTAACCCCTAACCGTAACGCTAACCCTAAGCCTAACCCCTAACCCCTAACCCCTAACCCTAACCATAACCCTAAACCCTAACCCTAACCCTAACCCTAACCCTAGCCCTAACCCTAGCCCTAAGTCGTACCCTAACCCTAATCCTAACCCTAACCCAACCTTAACCCTAAAACTAACCTTAGCCCTTAAAACTAACCTAATAGAAACCCTAACCCTAACTCCTAACCCTAAGCCTAACCTAACCCTAACCCTAACCCTAGCCGTAACCCTAACCCTAACCCTAACCCTAGCCCTAACCCTAACCCTAACCCTAACCCTAACCTTAGCCCTAACCCTAACCCCTAACCCCTAACCGTAACGCTAACCCTAAGCCTAACCCCTAACCCCTAACCCCTAACCCTAACCATAACCCTAAACCCTAACCCTAACCCTAACCCTAACCCTAGCCCTAACCCTAGCCCTAAGTCGTACCCTAACCCTAATCCTAACCCTAACCCAACCTTAACCCTAAAACTAACCTTAGCCCTTAAAACTAACCTAATAGAAACCCTAACCCTAACTCCTAACCCTAAGCCTAACCTAACCCTAACCCTAACCCTAGCCGTAACCCTAACCCTAACCCTAACCCTAGCCCTAACCCTAACCCTAACCCTAACCCTAACCTTAGCCCTAACCCTAACCCCTAACCCCTAACCGTAACGCTAACCCTAAGCCTAACCCCTAACCCCTAACCCCTAACCCTAACCATAACCCTAAACCCTAACCCTAACCCTAACCCTAACCCTAGCCCTAACCCTAGCCCTAAGTCGTACCCTAACCCTAATCCTAACCCTAACCCAACCTTAACCCTAAAACTAACCTTAGCCCTTAAAACTAACCTAATAGAAACCCTAACCCTAACTCCTAACCCTAAGCCTAACCTAACCCTAACCCTAACCCTAGCCGTAACCCTAACCCTAACCCTAACCCTAGCCCTAACCCTAACCCTAACCCTAACCCTAACCTTAGCCCTAACCCTAACCCCTAACCCCTAACCGTAACGCTAACCCTAAGCCTAACCCCTAACCCCTAACCCCTAACCCTAACCATAACCCTAAACCCTAACCCTAACCCTAACCCTAACCCTAGCCCTAACCCTAGCCCTAAGTCGTACCCTAACCCTAATCCTAACCCTAACCCAACCTTAACCCTAAAACTAACCTTAGCCCTTAAAACTAACCTAATAGAAACCCTAACCCTAACTCCTAACCCTAAGCCTAACCTAACCCTAACCCTAACCCTAGCCGTAACCCTAACCCTAACCCTAACCCTAGCCCTAACCCTAACCCTAACCCTAACCCTAACCTTAGCCCTAACCCTAACCCCTAACCCCTAACCGTAACGCTAACCCTAAGCCTAACCCCTAACCCCTAACCCCTAACCCTAACCATAACCCTAAACCCTAACCCTAACCCTAACCCTAACCCTAGCCCTAACCCTAGCCCTAAGTCGTACCCTAACCCTAATCCTAACCCTAACCCAACCTTAACCCTAAAACTAACCTTAGCCCTTAAAACTAACCTAATAGAAACCCTAACCCTAACTCCTAACCCTAAGCCTAACCTAACCCTAACCCTAACCCTAGCCGTAACCCTAACCCTAACCCTAACCCTAGCCCTAACCCTAACCCTAACCCTAACCCTAACCTTAGCCCTAACCCTAACCCCTAACCCCTAACCGTAACGCTAACCCTAAGCCTAACCCCTAACCCCTAACCCCTAACCCTAACCATAACCCTAAACCCTAACCCTAACCCTAACCCTAACCCTAGCCCTAACCCTAGCCCTAAGTCGTACCCTAACCCTAATCCTAACCCTAACCCAACCTTAACCCTAAAACTAACCTTAGCCCTTAAAACTAACCTAATAGAAACCCTAACCCTAACTCCTAACCCTAAGCCTAACCTAACCCTAACCCTAACCCTAGCCGTAACCCTAACCCTAACCCTAACCCTAGCCCTAACCCTAACCCTAACCCTAACCCTAACCTTAGCCCTAACCCTAACCCCTAACCCCTAACCGTAACGCTAACCCTAAGCCTAACCCCTAACCCCTAACCCCTAACCCTAACCATAACCCTAAACCCTAACCCTAACCCTAACCCTAACCCTAGCCCTAACCCTAGCCCTAAGTCGTACCCTAACCCTAATCCTAACCCTAACCCAACCTTAACCCTAAAACTAACCTTAGCCCTTAAAACTAACCTAATAGAAACCCTAACCCTAACTCCTAACCCTAAGCCTAACCTAACCCTAACCCTAACCCTAGCCGTAACCCTAACCCTAACCCTAACCCTAGCCCTAACCCTAACCCTAACCCTAACCCTAACCTTAGCCCTAACCCTAACCCCTAACCCCTAACCGTAACGCTAACCCTAAGCCTAACCCCTAACCCCTAACCCCTAACCCTAACCATAACCCTAAACCCTAACCCTAACCCTAACCCTAACCCTAGCCCTAACCCTAGCCCTAAGTCGTACCCTAACCCTAATCCTAACCCTAACCCAACCTTAACCCTAAAACTAACCTTAGCCCTTAAAACTAACCTAATAGAAACCCTAACCCTAACTCCTAACCCTAAGCCTAACCTAACCCTAACCCTAACCCTAGCCGTAACCCTAACCCTAACCCTAACCCTAGCCCTAACCCTAACCCTAACCCTAACCCTAACCTTAGCCCTAACCCTAACCCCTAACCCCTAACCGTAACGCTAACCCTAAGCCTAACCCCTAACCCCTAACCCCTAACCCTAACCATAACCCTAAACCCTAACCCTAACCCTAACCCTAACCCTAGCCCTAACCCTAGCCCTAAGTCGTACCCTAACCCTAATCCTAACCCTAACCCAACCTTAACCCTAAAACTAACCTTAGCCCTTAAAACTAACCTAATAGAAACCCTAACCCTAACTCCTAACCCTAAGCCTAACCTAACCCTAACCCTAACCCTAGCCGTAACCCTAACCCTAACCCTAACCCTAGCCCTAACCCTAACCCTAACCCTAACCCTAACCTTAGCCCTAACCCTAACCCCTAACCCCTAACCGTAACGCTAACCCTAAGCCTAACCCCTAACCCCTAACCCCTAACCCTAACCATAACCCTAAACCCTAACCCTAACCCTAACCCTAACCCTAGCCCTAACCCTAGCCCTAAGTCGTACCCTAACCCTAATCCTAACCCTAACCCAACCTTAACCCTAAAACTAACCTTAGCCCTTAAAACTAACCTAATAGAAACCCTAACCCTAACTCCTAACCCTAAGCCTAACCTAACCCTAACCCTAACCCTAGCCGTAACCCTAACCCTAACCCTAACCCTAGCCCTAACCCTAACCCTAACCCTAACCCTAACCTTAGCCCTAACCCTAACCCCTAACCCCTAACCGTAACGCTAACCCTAAGCCTAACCCCTAACCCCTAACCCCTAACCCTAACCATAACCCTAAACCCTAACCCTAACCCTAACCCTAACCCTAGCCCTAACCCTAGCCCTAAGTCGTACCCTAACCCTAATCCTAACCCTAACCCAACCTTAACCCTAAAACTAACCTTAGCCCTTAAAACTAACCTAATAGAAACCCTAACCCTAACTCCTAACCCTAAGCCTAACCTAACCCTAACCCTAACCCTAGCCGTAACCCTAACCCTAACCCTAACCCTAGCCCTAACCCTAACCCTAACCCTAACCCTAACCTTAGCCCTAACCCTAACCCCTAACCCCTAACCGTAACGCTAACCCTAAGCCTAACCCCTAACCCCTAACCCCTAACCCTAACCATAACCCTAAACCCTAACCCTAACCCTAACCCTAACCCTAGCCCTAACCCTAGCCCTAAGTCGTACCCTAACCCTAATCCTAACCCTAACCCAACCTTAACCCTAAAACTAACCTTAGCCCTTAAAACTAACCTAATAGAAACCCTAACCCTAACTCCTAACCCTAAGCCTAACCTAACCCTAACCCTAACCCTAGCCGTAACCCTAACCCTAACCCTAACCCTAGCCCTAACCCTAACCCTAACCCTAACCCTAACCTTAGCCCTAACCCTAACCCCTAACCCCTAACCGTAACGCTAACCCTAAGCCTAACCCCTAACCCCTAACCCCTAACCCTAACCATAACCCTAAACCCTAACCCTAACCCTAACCCTAACCCTAGCCCTAACCCTAGCCCTAAGTCGTACCCTAACCCTAATCCTAACCCTAACCCAACCTTAACCCTAAAACTAACCTTAGCCCTTAAAACTAACCTAATAGAAACCCTAACCCTAACTCCTAACCCTAAGCCTAACCTAACCCTAACCCTAACCCTAGCCGTAACCCTAACCCTAACCCTAACCCTAGCCCTAACCCTAACCCTAACCCTAACCCTAACCTTAGCCCTAACCCTAACCCCTAACCCCTAACCGTAACGCTAACCCTAAGCCTAACCCCTAACCCCTAACCCCTAACCCTAACCATAACCCTAAACCCTAACCCTAACCCTAACCCTAACCCTAGCCCTAACCCTAGCCCTAAGTCGTACCCTAACCCTAATCCTAACCCTAACCCAACCTTAACCCTAAAACTAACCTTAGCCCTTAAAACTAACCTAATAGAAACCCTAACCCTAACTCCTAACCCTAAGCCTAACCTAACCCTAACCCTAACCCTAGCCGTAACCCTAACCCTAACCCTAACCCTAGCCCTAACCCTAACCCTAACCCTAACCCTAACCTTAGCCCTAACCCTAACCCCTAACCCCTAACCGTAACGCTAACCCTAAGCCTAACCCCTAACCCCTAACCCCTAACCCTAACCATAACCCTAAACCCTAACCCTAACCCTAACCCTAACCCTAGCCCTAACCCTAGCCCTAAGTCGTACCCTAACCCTAATCCTAACCCTAACCCAACCTTAACCCTAAAACTAACCTTAGCCCTTAAAACTAACCTAATAGAAACCCTAACCCTAACTCCTAACCCTAAGCCTAACCTAACCCTAACCCTAACCCTAGCCGTAACCCTAACCCTAACCCTAACCCTAGCCCTAACCCTAACCCTAACCCTAACCCTAACCTTAGCCCTAACCCTAACCCCTAACCCCTAACCGTAACGCTAACCCTAAGCCTAACCCCTAACCCCTAACCCCTAACCCTAACCATAACCCTAAACCCTAACCCTAACCCTAACCCTAACCCTAGCCCTAACCCTAGCCCTAAGTCGTACCCTAACCCTAATCCTAACCCTAACCCAACCTTAACCCTAAAACTAACCTTAGCCCTTAAAACTAACCTAATAGAAACCCTAACCCTAACTCCTAACCCTAAGCCTAACCTAACCCTAACCCTAACCCTAGCCGTAACCCTAACCCTAACCCTAACCCTAGCCCTAACCCTAACCCTAACCCTAACCCTAACCTTAGCCCTAACCCTAACCCCTAACCCCTAACCGTAACGCTAACCCTAAGCCTAACCCCTAACCCCTAACCCCTAACCCTAACCATAACCCTAAACCCTAACCCTAACCCTAACCCTAACCCTAGCCCTAACCCTAGCCCTAAGTCGTACCCTAACCCTAATCCTAACCCTAACCCAACCTTAACCCTAAAACTAACCTTAGCCCTTAAAACTAACCTAATAGAAACCCTAACCCTAACTCCTAACCCTAAGCCTAACCTAACCCTAACCCTAACCCTAGCCGTAACCCTAACCCTAACCCTAACCCTAGCCCTAACCCTAACCCTAACCCTAACCCTAACCTTAGCCCTAACCCTAACCCCTAACCCCTAACCGTAACGCTAACCCTAAGCCTAACCCCTAACCCCTAACCCCTAACCCTAACCATAACCCTAAACCCTAACCCTAACCCTAACCCTAACCCTAGCCCTAACCCTAGCCCTAAGTCGTACCCTAACCCTAATCCTAACCCTAACCCAACCTTAACCCTAAAACTAACCTTAGCCCTTAAAACTAACCTAATAGAAACCCTAACCCTAACTCCTAACCCTAAGCCTAACCTAACCCTAACCCTAACCCTAGCCGTAACCCTAACCCTAACCCTAACCCTAGCCCTAACCCTAACCCAACCCTAACCCTAACCTTAGCCCTAACCCTAACCCCTAACCCCTAACCGTAACGCTAACCCTAAGCCTAACCCCTAACCCCTAACCCCTAACCCTAACCATAACCCTAAACCCTAACCCTAACCCTAACCCTAACCCTAGCCCTAACCCTAGCCCTAAGTCGTACCCTAACCCTAATCCTAACCCTAACCCAACCTTAACCCTAAAACTAACCTTAGCCCTTAAAACTAACCTAATAGAAACCCTAACCCTAACTCCTAACCCTAAGCCTAACCTAACCCTAACCCTAACCCTAGCCGTAACCCTAACCCTAACCCTAACCCTAGCCCTAACCCTAACCCTAACCCTAACCCTAACCTTAGCCCTAACCCTAACCCCTAACCCCTAACCGTAACGCTAACCCTAAGCCTAACCCCTAACCCCTAACCCCTAACCCTAACCATAACCCTAAACCCTAACCCTAACCCTAACCCTAACCCTAGCCCTAACCCTAGCCCTAAGTCGTACCCTAACCCTAATCCTAACCCTAACCCAACCTTAACCCTAAAACTAACCTTAGCCCTTAAAACTAACCTAATAGAAACCCTAACCCTAACTCCTAACCCTAAGCCTAACCTAACCCTAACCCTAACCCTAGCCGTAACCCTAACCCTAACCCTAACCCTAGCCCTAACCCTAACCCTAACCCTAACCCTAACCTTAGCCCTAACCCTAACCCCTAACCCCTAACCGTAACGCTAACCCTAAGCCTAACCCCTAACCCCTAACCCCTAACCCTAACCATAACCCTAAACCCTAACCCTAACCCTAACCCTAACCCTAGCCCTAACCCTAGCCCTAAGTCGTACCCTAACCCTAATCCTAACCCTAACCCAACCTTAACCCTAAAACTAACCTTAGCCCTTAAAACTAACCTAATAGAAACCCTAACCCTAACTCCTAACCCTAAGCCTAACCTAACCCTAACCCTAACCCTAGCCGTAACCCTAACCCTAACCCTAACCCTAGCCCTAACCCTAACCCTAACCCTAACCCTAACCTTAGCCCTAACCCTAACCCCTAACCCCTAACCGTAACGCTAACCCTAAGCCTAACCCCTAACCCCTAACCCCTAACCCTAACCATAACCCTAAACCCTAACCCTAACCCTAACCCTAACCCTAGCCCTAACCCTAGCCCTAAGTCGTACCCTAACCCTAATCCTAACCCTAACCCAACCTTAACCCTAAAACTAACCTTAGCCCTTAAAACTAACCTAATAGAAACCCTAACCCTAACTCCTAACCCTAAGCCTAACCTAACCCTAACCCTAACCCTAGCCGTAACCCTAACCCTAACCCTAACCCTAGCCCTAACCCTAACCCTAACCCTAACCCTAACCTTAGCCCTAACCCTAACCCCTAACCCCTAACCGTAACGCTAACCCTAAGCCTAACCCCTAACCCCTAACCCCTAACCCTAACCATAACCCTAAACCCTAACCCTAACCCTAACCCTAACCCTAGCCCTAACCCTAGCCCTAAGTCGTACCCTAACCCTAATCCTAACCCTAACCCAACCTTAACCCTAAAACTAACCTTAGCCCTTAAAACTAACCTAATAGAAACCCTAACCCTAACTCCTAACCCTAAGCCTAACCTAACCCTAACCCTAACCCTAGCCGTAACCCTAACCCTAACCCTAACCCTAGCCCTAACCCTAACCCTAACCCTAACCCTAACCTTAGCCCTAACCCTAACCCCTAACCCCTAACCGTAACGCTAACCCTAAGCCTAACCCCTAACCCCTAACCCCTAACCCTAACCATAACCCTAAACCCTAACCCTAACCCTAACCCTAACCCTAGCCCTAACCCTAGCCCTAAGTCGTACCCTAACCCTAATCCTAACCCTAACCCAACCTTAACCCTAAAACTAACCTTAGCCCTTAAAACTAACCTAATAGAAACCCTAACCCTAACTCCTAACCCTAAGCCTAACCTAACCCTAACCCTAACCCTAGCCGTAACCCTAACCCTAACCCTAACCCTAGCCCTAACCCTAACCCTAACCCTAACCCTAACCTTAGCCCTAACCCTAACCCCTAACCCCTAACCGTAACGCTAACCCTAAGCCTAACCCCTAACCCCTAACCCCTAACCCTAACCATAACCCTAAACCCTAACCCTAACCCTAACCCTAACCCTAGCCCTAACCCTAGCCCTAAGTCGTACCCTAACCCTAATCCTAACCCTAACCCAACCTTAACCCTAAAACTAACCTTAGCCCTTAAAACTAACCTAATAGAAACCCTAACCCTAACTCCTAACCCTAAGCCTAACCTAACCCTAACCCTAACCCTAGCCGTAACCCTAACCCTAACCCTAACCCTAGCCCTAACCCTAACCCTAACCCTAACCCTAACCTTAGCCCTAACCCTAACCCCTAACCCCTAACCGTAACGCTAACCCTAAGCCTAACCCCTAACCCCTAACCCCTAACCCTAACCATAACCCTAAACCCTAACCCTAACCCTAACCCTAACCCTAGCCCTAACCCTAGCCCTAAGTCGTACCCTAACCCTAATCCTAACCCTAACCCAACCTTAACCCTAAAACTAACCTTAGCCCTTAAAACTAACCTAATAGAAACCCTAACCCTAACTCCTAACCCTAAGCCTAACCTAACCCTAACCCTAACCCTAGCCGTAACCCTAACCCTAACCCTAACCCTAGCCCTAACCCTAACCCTAACCCTAACCCTAACCTTAGCCCTAACCCTAACCCCTAACCCCTAACCGTAACGCTAACCCTAAGCCTAACCCCTAACCCCTAACCCCTAACCCTAACCATAACCCTAAACCCTAACCCTAACCCTAACCCTAACCCTAGCCCTAACCCTAGCCCTAAGTCGTACCCTAACCCTAATCCTAACCCTAACCCAACCTTAACCCTAAAACTAACCTTAGCCCTTAAAACTAACCTAATAGAAACCCTAACCCTAACTCCTAACCCTAAGCCTAACCTAACCCTAACCCTAACCCTAGCCGTAACCCTAACCCTAACCCTAACCCTAGCCCTAACCCTAACCCTAACCCTAACCCTAACCTTAGCCCTAACCCTAACCCCTAACCCCTAACCGTAACGCTAACCCTAAGCCTAACCCCTAACCCCTAACCCCTAACCCTAACCATAACCCTAAACCCTAACCCTAACCCTAACCCTAACCCTAGCCCTAACCCTAGCCCTAAGTCGTACCCTAACCCTAATCCTAACCCTAACCCAACCTTAACCCTAAAACTAACCTTAGCCCTTAAAACTAACCTAATAGAAACCCTAACCCTAACTCCTAACCCTAAGCCTAACCTAACCCTAACCCTAACCCTAGCCGTAACCCTAACCCTAACCCTAACCCTAGCCCTAACCCTAACCCTAACCCTAACCCTAACCTTAGCCCTAACCCTAACCCCTAACCCCTAACCGTAACGCTAACCCTAAGCCTAACCCCTAACCCCTAACCCCTAACCCTAACCATAACCCTAAACCCTAACCCTAACCCTAACCCTAACCCTAGCCCTAACCCTAGCCCTAAGTCGTACCCTAACCCTAATCCTAACCCTAACCCAACCTTAACCCTAAAACTAACCTTAGCCCTTAAAACTAACCTAATAGAAACCCTAACCCTAACTCCTAACCCTAAGCCTAACCTAACCCTAACCCTAACCCTAGCCGTAACCCTAACCCTAACCCTAACCCTAGCCCTAACCCTAACCCTAACCCTAACCCTAACCTTAGCCCTAACCCTAACCCCTAACCCCTAACCGTAACGCTAACCCTAAGCCTAACCCCTAACCCCTAACCCCTAACCCTAACCATAACCCTAAACCCTAACCCTAACCCTAACCCTAACCCTAGCCCTAACCCTAGCCCTAAGTCGTACCCTAACCCTAATCCTAACCCTAACCCAACCTTAACCCTAAAACTAACCTTAGCCCTTAAAACTAACCTAATAGAAACCCTAACCCTAACTCCTAACCCTAAGCCTAACCTAACCCTAACCCTAACCCTAGCCGTAACCCTAACCCTAACCCTAACCCTAGCCCTAACCCTAACCCTAACCCTAACCCTAACCTTAGCCCTAACCCTAACCCCTAACCCCTAACCGTAACGCTAACCCTAAGCCTAACCCCTAACCCCTAACCCCTAACCCTAACCATAACCCTAAACCCTAACCCTAACCCTAACCCTAACCCTAGCCCTAACCCTAGCCCTAAGTCGTACCCTAACCCTAATCCTAACCCTAACCCAACCTTAACCCTAAAACTAACCTTAGCCCTTAAAACTAACCTAATAGAAACCCTAACCCTAACTCCTAACCCTAAGCCTAACCTAACCCTAACCCTAACCCTAGCCGTAACCCTAACCCTAACCCTAACCCTAGCCCTAACCCTAACCCTAACCCTAACCCTAACCTTAGCCCTAACCCTAACCCCTAACCCCTAACCGTAACGCTAACCCTAAGCCTAACCCCTAACCCCTAACCCCTAACCCTAACCATAACCCTAAACCCTAACCCTAACCCTAACCCTAACCCTAGCCCTAACCCTAGCCCTAAGTCGTACCCTAACCCTAATCCTAACCCTAACCCAACCTTAACCCTAAAACTAACCTTAGCCCTTAAAACTAACCTAATAGAAACCCTAACCCTAACTCCTAACCCTAAGCCTAACCTAACCCTAACCCTAACCCTAGCCGTAACCCTAACCCTAACCCTAACCCTAGCCCTAACCCTAACCCTAACCCTAACCCTAACCTTAGCCCTAACCCTAACCCCTAACCCCTAACCGTAACGCTAACCCTAAGCCTAACCCCTAACCCCTAACCCCTAACCCTAACCATAACCCTAAACCCTAACCCTAACCCTAACCCTAACCCTAGCCCTAACCCTAGCCCTAAGTCGTACCCTAACCCTAATCCTAACCCTAACCCAACCTTAACCCTAAAACTAACCTTAGCCCTTAAAACTAACCTAATAGAAACCCTAACCCTAACTCCTAACCCTAAGCCTAACCTAACCCTAACCCTAACCCTAGCCGTAACCCTAACCCTAACCCTAACCCTAGCCCTAACCCTAACCCTAACCCTAACCCTAACCTTAGCCCTAACCCTAACCCCTAACCCCTAACCGTAACGCTAACCCTAAGCCTAACCCCTAACCCCTAACCCCTAACCCTAACCATAACCCTAAACCCTAACCCTAACCCTAACCCTAACCCTAGCCCTAACCCTAGCCCTAAGTCGTACCCTAACCCTAATCCTAACCCTAACCCAACCTTAACCCTAAAACTAACCTTAGCCCTTAAAACTAACCTAATAGAAACCCTAACCCTAACTCCTAACCCTAAGCCTAACCTAACCCTAACCCTAACCCTAGCCGTAACCCTAACCCTAACCCTAACCCTAGCCCTAACCCTAACCCTAACCCTAACCCTAACCTTAGCCCTAACCCTAACCCCTAACCCCTAACCGTAACGCTAACCCTAAGCCTAACCCCTAACCCCTAACCCCTAACCCTAACCATAACCCTAAACCCTAACCCTAACCCTAACCCTAACCCTAGCCCTAACCCTAGCCCTAAGTCGTACCCTAACCCTAATCCTAACCCTAACCCAACCTTAACCCTAAAACTAACCTTAGCCCTTAAAACTAACCTAATAGAAACCCTAACCCTAACTCCTAACCCTAAGCCTAACCTAACCCTAACCCTAACCCTAGCCGTAACCCTAACCCTAACCCTAACCCTAGCCCTAACCCTAACCCTAACCCTAACCCTAACCTTAGCCCTAACCCTAACCCCTAACCCCTAACCGTAACGCTAACCCTAAGCCTAACCCCTAACCCCTAACCCCTAACCCTAACCATAACCCTAAACCCTAACCCTAACCCTAACCCTAACCCTAGCCCTAACCCTAGCCCTAAGTCGTACCCTAACCCTAATCCTAACCCTAACCCAACCTTAACCCTAAAACTAACCTTAGCCCTTAAAACTAACCTAATAGAAACCCTAACCCTAACTCCTAACCCTAAGCCTAACCTAACCCTAACCCTAACCCTAGCCGTAACCCTAACCCTAACCCTAACCCTAGCCCTAACCCTAACCCTAACCCTAACCCTAACCTTAGCCCTAACCCTAACCCCTAACCCCTAACCGTAACGCTAACCCTAAGCCTAACCCCTAACCCCTAACCCCTAACCCTAACCATAACCCTAAACCCTAACCCTAACCCTAACCCTAACCCTAGCCCTAACCCTAGCCCTAAGTCGTACCCTAACCCTAATCCTAACCCTAACCCAACCTTAACCCTAAAACTAACCTTAGCCCTTAAAACTAACCTAATAGAAACCCTAACCCTAACTCCTAACCCTAAGCCTAACCTAACCCTAACCCTAACCCTAGCCGTAACCCTAACCCTAACCCTAACCCTAGCCCTAACCCTAACCCTAACCCTAACCCTAACCTTAGCCCTAACCCTAACCCCTAACCCCTAACCGTAACGCTAACCCTAAGCCTAACCCCTAACCCCTAACCCCTAACCCTAACCATAACCCTAAACCCTAACCCTAACCCTAACCCTAACCCTAGCCCTAACCCTAGCCCTAAGTCGTACCCTAACCCTAATCCTAACCCTAACCCAACCTTAACCCTAAAACTAACCTTAGCCCTTAAAACTAACCTAATAGAAACCCTAACCCTAACTCCTAACCCTAAGCCTAACCTAACCCTAACCCTAACCCTAGCCGTAACCCTAACCCTAACCCTAACCCTAGCCCTAACCCTAACCCTAACCCTAACCCTAACCTTAGCCCTAACCCTAACCCCTAACCCCTAACCGTAACGCTAACCCTAAGCCTAACCCCTAACCCCTAACCCCTAACCCTAACCATAACCCTAAACCCTAACCCTAACCCTAACCCTAACCCTAGCCCTAACCCTAGCCCTAAGTCGTACCCTAACCCTAATCCTAACCCTAACCCAACCTTAACCCTAAAACTAACCTTAGCCCTTAAAACTAACCTAATAGAAACCCTAACCCTAACTCCTAACCCTAAGCCTAACCTAACCCTAACCCTAACCCTAGCCGTAACCCTAACCCTAACCCTAACCCTAGCCCTAACCCTAACCCTAACCCTAACCCTAACCTTAGCCCTAACCCTAACCCCTAACCCCTAACCGTAACGCTAACCCTAAGCCTAACCCCTAACCCCTAACCCCTAACCCTAACCATAACCCTAAACCCTAACCCTAACCCTAACCCTAACCCTAGCCCTAACCCTAGCCCTAAGTCGTACCCTAACCCTAATCCTAACCCTAACCCAACCTTAACCCTAAAACTAACCTTAGCCCTTAAAACTAACCTAATAGAAACCCTAACCCTAACTCCTAACCCTAAGCCTAACCTAACCCTAACCCTAACCCTAGCCGTAACCCTAACCCTAACCCTAACCCTAGCCCTAACCCTAACCCTAACCCTAACCCTAACCTTAGCCCTAACCCTAACCCCTAACCCCTAACCGTAACGCTAACCCTAAGCCTAACCCCTAACCCCTAACCCCTAACCCTAACCATAACCCTAAACCCTAACCCTAACCCTAACCCTAACCCTAGCCCTAACCCTAGCCCTAAGTCGTACCCTAACCCTAATCCTAACCCTAACCCAACCTTAACCCTAAAACTAACCTTAGCCCTTAAAACTAACCTAATAGAAACCCTAACCCTAACTCCTAACCCTAAGCCTAACCTAACCCTAACCCTAACCCTAGCCGTAACCCTAACCCTAACCCTAACCCTAGCCCTAACCCTAACCCTAACCCTAACCCTAACCTTAGCCCTAACCCTAACCCCTAACCCCTAACCGTAACGCTAACCCTAAGCCTAACCCCTAACCCCTAACCCCTAACCCTAACCATAACCCTAAACCCTAACCCTAACCCTAACCCTAACCCTAGCCCTAACCCTAGCCCTAAGTCGTACCCTAACCCTAATCCTAACCCTAACCCAACCTTAACCCTAAAACTAACCTTAGCCCTTAAAACTAACCTAATAGAAACCCTAACCCTAACTCCTAACCCTAAGCCTAACCTAACCCTAACCCTAACCCTAGCCGTAACCCTAACCCTAACCCTAACCCTAGCCCTAACCCTAACCCTAACCCTAACCCTAACCTTAGCCCTAACCCTAACCCCTAACCCCTAACCGTAACGCTAACCCTAAGCCTAACCCCTAACCCCTAACCCCTAACCCTAACCATAACCCTAAACCCTAACCCTAACCCTAACCCTAACCCTAGCCCTAACCCTAGCCCTAAGTCGTACCCTAACCCTAATCCTAACCCTAACCCAACCTTAACCCTAAAACTAACCTTAGCCCTTAAAACTAACCTAATAGAAACCCTAACCCTAACTCCTAACCCTAAGCCTAACCTAACCCTAACCCTAACCCTAGCCGTAACCCTAACCCTAACCCTAACCCTAGCCCTAACCCTAACCCTAACCCTAACCCTAACCTTAGCCCTAACCCTAACCCCTAACCCCTAACCGTAACGCTAACCCTAAGCCTAACCCCTAACCCCTAACCCCTAACCCTAACCATAACCCTAAACCCTAACCCTAACCCTAACCCTAACCCTAGCCCTAACCCTAGCCCTAAGTCGTACCCTAACCCTAATCCTAACCCTAACCCAACCTTAACCCTAAAACTAACCTTAGCCCTTAAAACTAACCTAATAGAAACCCTAACCCTAACTCCTAACCCTAAGCCTAACCTAACCCTAACCCTAACCCTAGCCGTAACCCTAACCCTAACCCTAACCCTAGCCCTAACCCTAACCCTAACCCTAACCCTAACCTTAGCCCTAACCCTAACCCCTAACCCCTAACCGTAACGCTAACCCTAAGCCTAACCCCTAACCCCTAACCCCTAACCCTAACCATAACCCTAAACCCTAACCCTAACCCTAACCCTAACCCTAGCCCTAACCCTAGCCCTAAGTCGTACCCTAACCCTAATCCTAACCCTAACCCAACCTTAACCCTAAAACTAACCTTAGCCCTTAAAACTAACCTAATAGAAACCCTAACCCTAACTCCTAACCCTAAGCCTAACCTAACCCTAACCCTAACCCTAGCCGTAACCCTAACCCTAACCCTAACCCTAGCCCTAACCCTAACCCTAACCCTAACCCTAACCTTAGCCCTAACCCTAACCCCTAACCCCTAACCGTAACGCTAACCCTAAGCCTAACCCCTAACCCCTAACCCCTAACCCTAACCATAACCCTAAACCCTAACCCTAACCCTAACCCTAACCCTAGCCCTAACCCTAGCCCTAAGTCGTACCCTAACCCTAATCCTAACCCTAACCCAACCTTAACCCTAAAACTAACCTTAGCCCTTAAAACTAACCTAATAGAAACCCTAACCCTAACTCCTAACCCTAAGCCTAACCTAACCCTAACCCTAACCCTAGCCGTAACCCTAACCCTAACCCTAACCCTAGCCCTAACCCTAACCCTAACCCTAACCCTAACCTTAGCCCTAACCCTAACCCCTAACCCCTAACCGTAACGCTAACCCTAAGCCTAACCCCTAACCCCTAACCCCTAACCCTAACCATAACCCTAAACCCTAACCCTAACCCTAACCCTAACCCTAGCCCTAACCCTAGCCCTAAGTCGTACCCTAACCCTAATCCTAACCCTAACCCAACCTTAACCCTAAAACTAACCTTAGCCCTTAAAACTAACCTAATAGAAACCCTAACCCTAACTCCTAACCCTAAGCCTAACCTAACCCTAACCCTAACCCTAGCCGTAACCCTAACCCTAACCCTAACCCTAGCCCTAACCCTAACCCTAACCCTAACCCTAACCTTAGCCCTAACCCTAACCCCTAACCCCTAACCGTAACGCTAACCCTAAGCCTAACCCCTAACCCCTAACCCCTAACCCTAACCATAACCCTAAACCCTAACCCTAACCCTAACCCTAACCCTAGCCCTAACCCTAGCCCTAAGTCGTACCCTAACCCTAATCCTAACCCTAACCCAACCTTAACCCTAAAACTAACCTTAGCCCTTAAAACTAACCTAATAGAAACCCTAACCCTAACTCCTAACCCTAAGCCTAACCTAACCCTAACCCTAACCCTAGCCGTAACCCTAACCCTAACCCTAACCCTAGCCCTAACCCTAACCCTAACCCTAACCCTAACCTTAGCCCTAACCCTAACCCCTAACCCCTAACCGTAACGCTAACCCTAAGCCTAACCCCTAACCCCTAACCCCTAACCCTAACCATAACCCTAAACCCTAACCCTAACCCTAACCCTAACCCTAGCCCTAACCCTAGCCCTAAGTCGTACCCTAACCCTAATCCTAACCCTAACCCAACCTTAACCCTAAAACTAACCTTAGCCCTTAAAACTAACCTAATAGAAACCCTAACCCTAACTCCTAACCCTAAGCCTAACCTAACCCTAACCCTAACCCTAGCCGTAACCCTAACCCTAACCCTAACCCTAGCCCTAACCCTAACCCTAACCCTAACCCTAACCTTAGCCCTAACCCTAACCCCTAACCCCTAACCGTAACGCTAACCCTAAGCCTAACCCCTAACCCCTAACCCCTAACCCTAACCATAACCCTAAACCCTAACCCTAACCCTAACCCTAACCCTAGCCCTAACCCTAGCCCTAAGTCGTAGCCTAACCCTAATCCTAACCCTAACCCAACCTTAACCCTAAAACTAACCTTAGCCCTTAAAACTAACCTAATAGAAACCCTAACCCTAACTCCTAACCCTAAGCCTAACCTAACCCTAACCCTAACCCTAACCCTAGCCCTAACCCTAACCCTAACCCTAACCCTAACCTTAGCCCTAACCCTAACCCCTAACCCCTAACCGTAACGCTAACCCTAAGCCTAACCCCTAACCCCTAACCCCTAACCCTAACCATAACCCTAAACCCTAACCCTAACCCTAACCCTAACCCTAGCCCTAACCCTAGCCCTAAGTCGTACCCTAACCCTAATCCTAACCCTAACCCAACCTTAACCCTAAAACTAACCTTAGCCCTTAAAACTAACCTAATAGAAACCCTAACCCTAACTCCTAACCCTAAGCCTAACCTAACCCTAACCCTAACCCTAGCCGTAACCCTAACCCTAACCCTAACCCTAGCCCTAACCCTAACCCTAACCCTAACCCTAACCTTAGCCCTAGCCCTAACCCCTAACCCCTAACCGTAACGCTAACCCTAAGCCTAACCCCTAACCCCTAACCCCTAACCCTAACCATAACCCTAAACCCTAACCCTAACCCTAACCCTAACCCTAGCCCTAACCCTAGCCCTAAGTCGTACCCTAACCCTAATCCTAACCCTAACCCAACCTTAACCCTAAAACTAACCTTAGCCCTTAAAACTAAACTAATAGAAACCCTAACCCTAACTCCTAACCCTAAGCCTAACCTAACCCTAACCCTAACCCTAGCCGTAACCCTAACCCTAACCCTAACCCTAGCCCTAACCCTAACCCTAACCCTAACCCTAACCTTAGCCCTAGCCCTAACCCCTAACCCCTAACCCTAACGCTAACCCTAAGCCTAACCCCTAACCCCTAACCCCTAACCCTAACCATAACCCTAAACCCTAACCCTAACCCTAACCCTAACCCTAGCCCTAACCCTAGCCCTAAGTCGTACCCTAACCCTAATCCTAACCCTAACCCAACCTTAACCCTAAAACTAACCTTAGCCCTTAAAACTAACCTAATAGAAACCCTAACCCTAACTCCTAACCCTAAGCCTAACCTAACCCTAACCCTAACCCTAGCCGTAACCCTAACCCTAACCCTAACCCTAGCCCTAACCCTAACCCTAACCCTAACCCTAACCTTAGCCCTAACCCTAACCCCTAACCCCTAACCCTAACGCTAACCCTAAGCCTAACCCCTAACCCCTAACCCCTAACCCTAACCATAACCCTAAACCCTAACCCTAACCCTAACCCTAACCCTAGCCCTAACCCTAGCCCTAAGTCGTACCCTAACCCTAATCCTAACCCTAACCCAACCTTAACCCTAAAACTAACCTTAGCCCTTAAAACTAACCTAATAGAAACCCTAACCCTAACTCCTAACCCTAAGCCTAACCTAACCCTAACCCTAACCCTAGCCGTAACCCTAACCCTAACCCTAACCCTAGCCCTAACCCTAACCCTAACCCTAACCCTAACCTTAGCCCTAACCCTAACCCCTAACCCCTAACCGTAACGCTAACCCTAAGCCTAACCCCTAACCCCTAACCCCTAACCCTAACCATAACCCTAAACCCTAACCCTAACCCTAACCCTAACCCTAGCCCTAACCCTAGCCCTAAGTCGTACCCTAACCCTAATCCTAACCCTAACCCAACCTTAACCCTAAAACTAACCTTAGCCCTTAAAACTAACCTAATAGAAACCCTAACCCTAACTCCTAACCCTAAGCCTAACCTAACCCTAACCCTAACCCTAGCCGTAACCCTAACCCTAACCCTAACCCTAGCCCTAACCCTAACCCTAACCCTAACCCTAACCTTAGCCCTAACCCTAACCCCTAACCCCTAACCGTAACGCTAACCCTAAGCCTAACCCCTAACCCCTAACCCCTAACCCTAACCATAACCCTAAACCCTAACCCTAACCCTAACCCTAACCCTAGCCCTAACCCTAGCCCTAAGTCGTACCCTAACCCTAATCCTAACCCTAACCCAACCTTAACCCTAAAACTAACCTTAGCCCTTAAAACTAACCTAATAGAAACCCTAACCCTAACTCCTAACCCTAAGCCTAACCTAACCCTAACCCTAAGCCCTAGCCGTAACCCTAACCCTAACCCTAACCCTAGCCCTAACCCTAACCCTAACCCTAACCCTAACCTTAGCCCTAACCCTAACCCCTAACCCCTAACCGTAACGCTAACCCTAAGCCTAACCCCTAACCCCTAACCCCTAACCCTAACCATAACCCTAAACCCTAACCCTAACCCTAACCCTAACCCTAGCCCTAACCCTAGCCCTAAGTCGTACCCTAACCCTAATCCTAACCCTAACCCAACCTTAACCCTAAAACTAACCTTAGCCCTTAAAACTAACCTAATAGAAACCCTAACCCTAACTCCTAACCCTAAGCCTAACCTAACCCTAACCCTAACCCTAGCCGTAACCCTAACCCTAACCCTAACCCTAGCCCTAACCCTAACCCTAACCCTAACCCTAACCTTAGCCCTAACCCTAACCCCTAACCCCTAACCGTAACGCTAACCCTAAGCCTAACCCCTAACCCCTAACCCCTAACCCTAACCATAACCCTAAACCCTAACCCTAACCCTAACCCTAACCCTAGCCCTAACCCTAGCCCTAAGTCGTACCCTAACCCTAATCCTAACCCTAACCCAACCTTAACCCTAAAACTAACCTTAGCCCTTAAAACTAACCTAATAGAAACCCTAACCCTAACTCCTAACCCTAAGCCTAACCTAACCCTAACCCTAACCCTAGCCGTAACCCTAACCCTAACCCTAACCCTAGCCCTAACCCTAACCCTAACCCTAACCCTAACCTTAGCCCTAACCCTAACCCCTAACCCCTAACCGTAACGCTAACCCTAAGCCTAACCCCTAACCCCTAACCCCTAACCCTAACCATAACCCTAAACCCTAACCCTAACCCTAACCCTAACCCTAACCCTAGCCCTAACCCTAGCCCTAAGTCGTACCCTAACCCTAATCCTAACCCTAACCCAACCTTAACCCTAAAACTAACCTTAGCCCTTAAAACTAACCTAATAGAAACCCTAACCCTAACTCCTAACCCTAAGCCTAACCTAACCCTAACCCTAACCCTAGCCGTAACCCTAACCCTAACCCTAACCCTAGCCCTAACCCTAACCCTAACCCTAACCCTAACCTTAGCCCTAACCCTAACCCCTAACCCCTAACCGTAACGCTAACCCTAAGCCTAACCCCTAACCCCTAACCCCTAACCCTAACCATAACCCTAAACCCTAACCCTAACCCTAACCCTAACCCTAGCCCTAAGTGGTACCCTAACCCTAATCCTAACCCTAACCCAACCTTAACCCTAAAACTAACCTTAGCCCTTAAAACTAACCTAATAGAAACCCTAACCCTAACTCCTAACCCTAAGCCTAACCTAACCCTAACCCTAAGCCTAGCCGTAACCCTAACCCTAACCCTAACCCTAGCCCTAACCCTAACCCTAACCCTAACCCTAACCTTAGCCCTAACCCTAACCCCTAACCCCTAACCGTAACGCTAACCCTAAGCCTAACCCCTAACCCCTAACCCCTAACCCTAACCATAACCCTAAACCCTAACCCTAACCCTAACCCTAACCCTAGCCCTAACCCTAGCCCTAAGTCGTACCCTAACCCTAATCCTAACCCTAACCCAACCTTAACCCTAAAACTAACCTTAGCCCTTAAAACTAACCTAATAGAAACCCTAACCCTAACTCCTAACCCTAAGCCTAACCTAACCCTATCCCTAACCCTAGCCGTAACCCTAACCCTAACCCTAACCCTAGCCCTAACCCTAACCCTAACCCTAACCCTAACCTTAGCCCTAACCCTAACCCCTAACCCCTAACCGTAACGCTAACCCTAAGCCTAACCCCTAACCCCTAACCCCTAACCCTAACCATAACCCTAAACCCTAACCCTAACCCTAACCCTAACCCTAGCCCTAACCCTAGCCCTAAGTCGTACCCTAACCCTAATCCTAACCCTAACCCAACCTTAACCCTAAAACTAACCTTAGCCCTTAAAACTAACCTAATAGAAACCCTAACCCTAACTCCTAACCCTAAGCCTAACCTAACCCTAACCCTAACCCTAGCCGTAACCCTAACCCTAACCCTAACCCTAGCCCTAACCCTAACCCTAACCCTAACCCTAACCTTAGCCCTAACCCTAACCCCTAACCCCTAACCGTAACGCTAACCCTAAGCCTAACCCCTAACCCCTAACCCCTAACCCTAACCATAACCCTAAACCCTAACCCTAACCCTAACCCTAACCCTAGCCCTAACCCTAGCCCTAAGTCGTACCCTAACCCTAATCCTAACCCTAACCCAACCTTAACCCTAAAACTAACCTTAGCCCTTAAAACTAACCTAATAGAAACCCTAACCCTAACTCCTAACCCTAAGCCTAACCTAACCCTAACCCTAACCCTAGCCGTAACCCTAACCCTAACCCTAACCCTAGCCCTAACCCTAACCCTAACCCTAACCCTAACCTTAGCCCTAACCCTAACCCCTAACCCCTAACCGTAACGCTAACCCTAAGCCTAACCCCTAACCCCTAACCCCTAACCCTAACCATAACCCTAAACCCTAACCCTAACCCTAACCCTAACCCTAGCCCTAACCCTAGCCCTAAGTCGTACCCTAACCCTAATCCTAACCCTAACCCAACCTTAACCCTAAAACTAACCTTAGCCCTTAAAACTAACCTAATAGAAACCCTAACCCTAACTCCTAACCCTAAGCCTAACCTAACCCTAACCCTAACCCTAGCCGTAACCCTAACCCTAACCCTAACCCTAGCCCTAACCCTAACCCTAACCCTAACCCTAACCTTAGCCCTAACCCTAACCCCTAACCCCTAACCGTAACGCTAACCCTAAGCCTAACCCCTAACCCCTAACCCCTAACCCTAACCATAACCCTAAACCCTAACCCTAACCCTAACCCTAACCCTAGCCCTAACCCTAGCCCTAAGTCGTACCCTAACCCTAATCCTAACCCTAACCCAACCTTAACCCTAAAACTAACCTTAGCCCTTAAAACTAACCTAATAGAAACCCTAACCCTAACTCCTAACCCTAAGCCTAACCTAACCCTAACCCTAACCCTAGACGTAACCCTAACCCTAACCCTAACCCTAGCCCTAACCCTAACCCTAACCCTAACCCTAACCTTAGCCCTAACCCTAACCCCTAACCCCTAACCGTAACGCTAACCCTAAGCCTAACCCCTAACCCCTAACCCCTAACCCTAACCCTAACCCTAAACCCTAACCCTAACCCTAACCCTAACCCTAGCCCTAACCCTAGCCCTAAGTCGTACCCTAACCCTAATCCTAACCCTAACCCAACCTTAACCCTAAAACTAACCTTAGCCCTTAAAACTAACCTAATAGAAACCCTAACCCTAACTCCTAACCCTAAGCCTAACCTAACCCTAACCCTAACCCTAGCCGTAACCCTAACCCTAACCCTAACCCTAGCCCTAACCCTAACCCTAACCCTAACCCTAACCTTAGCCCTAACCCTAACCCCTAACCCCTAACCGTAACGCTAACCCTAAGCCTAACCCCTAACCCCTAACCCCTAACCCTAACCATAACCCTAAACCCTAACCCTAACCCTAACCCTAACCCTAGCCCTAACCCTAGCCCTAAGTCGTACCCTAACCCTAATCCTAACCCTAACCCAACCTTAACCCTAAAACTAACCTTAGCCCTTAAAACTAACCTAATAGAAACCCTAACCCTAACTCCTAACCCTAAGCCTAACCTAACCCTAACCCTAACCCTAGCCGTAACCCTAACCCTAACCCTAACCCTAGCCCTAACCCTAACCCTAACCCTAACCCTAACCTTAGCCCTAAGCCTAACCCCTAACCCCTAACCGTAACGCTAACCCTAAGCCTAACCCCTAACCCCTAACCCCTAACCCTAACCATAACCCTAAACCCTAACCCTAACCCTAACCCTAACCCTAGCCCTAACCCTAGCCCTAAGTCGTACCCTAACCCTAATCCTAACCCTAACCCAACCTTAACCCTAAAACTAACCTTAGCCCTTAAAACTAACCTAATAGAAACCCTAACCCTAACTCCTAACCCTAAGCCTAACCTAACCCTAGCCGTAACCCTAACCCTAACCCTAGCCCTAACCCTAACCCTAACCCTAACCCTAACCCTAACCTTAGCCCTAACCCTAACCCCTAACCCCTAACCGTAACGCTAACCCTAAGCCTAACCCCTAACCCCTAACCCCTAACCCTAACCATAACCCTAAACCCTAACCCTAACCCTAACCCTAACCCTAGCCCTAACCCTAGCCCTAAGTCGTACCCTAACCCTAATCCTAACCCTAACCCAACCTTAACCCTAAAACTAACCTTAGCCCTTAAAACTAACCTAATAGAAACCCTAACCCTAACTCCTAACCCTAAGCCTAACCTAACCCTAACCCTAACCCTAGCCGTAACCCTAACCCTAACCCTAACCCTAGCCCTAACCCTAACCCTAACCCTAACCCTAACCTTAGCCCTAACCCTAACCCCTAACCCCTAACCGTAACGCTATACCCTAAGCCTAACCCCTAACCCCTAACCCTAACCATAACCCTAAACCCTAACCCTAACCCTAACCCTAGCCCTAACCCTAGCCCTAAGTCGTACCCTAACCCTAATCCTAACCCTAACCCAACCTTAACCCTAAAACTAACCTTAGCCCTTAAAACTAACCTAATAGAAACCCTAACCCTAACTCCTAACCCTAAGCCTAACCTAACCCTAACCCTAACCCTAGCCGTAACCCTAACCCTAACCCTAACCCTAGCCCTAACCCTAACCCTAACCCTAACCCTAACCTTAGCCCTAACCCTAACCCCTAACCCCTAACCGTAACGCTAACCCTAAGCCTAACCCCTAACCCCTAACCCCTAACCCTAACCATAACCCTAAACCCTAACCCTAACCCTAACCCTAACCCTAGCCCTAACCCTAGCCCTAAGTCGTACCCTAACCCTAATCCTAACCCTAACCCAACCTTAACCCTAAAACTAACCTTAGCCCTTAAAACTAACCTAATAGAAACCCTAACCCTAACTCCTAACCCTAAGCCTAACCTAACCCTAACCCTAACCCTAGCCGTAACCCTAACCCTAACCCTAACCCTAGCCCTAACACTAACCCTAACCCTAACCCTAACCTTAGCCCTAACCCTAACCCCTAACCCCTAACCGTAACGCTAACCCTAAGCCTAACGCCTAACCCCTAACCCCTAACCCTAACCATAACCCTAAACCCTAACCCTAACCCTAACCCTAACCCTAGCCCTAACCCTAGCCCTAAGTCGTACCCTAACCCTAATCCTAACCCTAACCCAACCTTAACCCTAAAACTAACCTTAGCCCTTAAAACTAACCTAATAGAAACCCTAACCCTAACTCCTAACCCTAAGCCTAACCTAACCCTAACCCTAACCCTAGCCGTAACCCTAACCCTAACCCTAACCCTAGCCCTAACCCTAACCCTAACCCTAACCCTAACCTTAGCCCTAAGCCTAACCCCTAACCCCTAACCGTAACGCTAACCCTAAGCCTAACCCCTAACCCCTAACCCCTAACCCTAACCATAACCCTAAACCCTAACCCTAACCCTAACCCTAACCCTAGCCCTAACCCTAGCCCTAAGTCGTACCCTAACCCTAATCCTAACCCTAACCCAACCTTAACCCTAAAACTAACCTTAGCCCTTAAAACTAACCTAATAGAAACCCTAACCCTAACTCCTAACCCTAAGCCTAACCTAACCCTAACCCTAACCCTAGCCGTAACCCTAACCCTAACCCTAACCCTAGCCCTAACCCTAACCCTAACCTTAGCCCTAACCCTAATCCCTAACCCCTAACCGTAACGCTAACCCTAAGCCTAACCCCTAACCCCTAACCCCTAACCCTAACCATAACCCTAAACCCTAACCCTAACCCTAACCCTAAGCCCTAACCCTAGCCCTAAGTCGTACCCTAACCCTAATCCTAACCCTAACCCAACCTTAACCCTAAAACTAACCTTAGCCCTTAAAACTAACCTAATAGAAACCCTAACCCTAACTCCTAACCCTAAGCCTAACCTAACCCTAACCCTAACCCTAGCCGTAACCCTAACCCTAACCCTAACCCTAGCCCTAACCCTAACCCTAACCCTAACCCTAACCTTAGCCCTAACCCTAACCCCTAACCCCTAACCGTAACGCTAACCCTAAGCCTAACCCCTAACCCCTAACCCCTAACCCTAACCATAACCCTAAACCCTAACCCTAACCCTAACCCTAACCCTAGCCCTAACCCTAGCCCTAAGTCGTACCCTAACCCTAATCCTAACCCTAACCCAACCTTAACCCTAAAACTAACCTTAGCCCTTAAAACTAACCTAATAGAAACCCTAACCCTAACTCCTAACCCTAAGCCTAACCTAACCCTAACCCTAACCCTAGCCGTAACCCTAACCCTAACCCTAACCCTAGCCCTAACCCTAACCCTAACCCTAACCCTAACCTTAGCCCTAACCCTAACCCCTAACCCCTAACCGTAACGCTAACCCTAAGCCTAACCCCTAACCCCTAACCCCTAACCCTAACCATAACCCTAAACCCTAACCCTAACCCTAACCCTAACCCTAGCCCTAACCCTAGCCCTAAGTCGTACCCTAACCCTAATCCTAACCCTAACCCAACCTTAACCCTAAAACTAACCTTAGCCCTTAAAACTAACCTAATAGAAACCCTAACCCTAACTCCTAACCCTAAGCCTAACCTAACCCTAACCCTAACCCTAGCCGTAACCCTAACCCTAACCCTAACCCTAGCCCTAACCCTAACCCTAACCCTAACCCTAACCTTAGCCCTAACCCTAACCCCTAACCCCTAACCGTAACGCTAACCCTAAGCCTAACCC
This sequence comes from Buteo buteo, assembly GCF_964188355.1. Taxonomy (NCBI): domain Eukaryota; kingdom Metazoa; phylum Chordata; class Aves; order Accipitriformes; family Accipitridae; genus Buteo; species Buteo buteo. The sequence continues at coordinate 113,787 of NW_027439353.1, forward strand.
CTAACCCCTAACCCCTAACCCTAACCATAACCCTAAACCCTAACCCTAACCCTAACCCTAACCCTAGCCCTAACCCTAGCCCTAAGTCGTACCCTAACCCTAATCCTAACCCTAACCCAACCTTAACCCTAAAACTAACCTTAGCCCTTAAAACTAACCTAATAGAAACCCTAACCCTAACTCCTAACCCTAAGCCTAACCTAACCCTAACCCTAACCCTAGCCGTAACCCTAACCCTAACCCTAACCCTAGCCCTAACCCTAACCCTAACCCTAACCCTAACCTTAGCCCTAACCCTAACCCCTAACCCCTAACCGTAACGCTAACCCTAAGCCTAACCCCTAACCCCTAACCCCTAACCCTAACCATAACCCTAAACCCTAACCCTAACCCTAACCCTAACCCTAGCCCTAACCCTAGCCCTAAGTCGTACCCTAACCCTAATCCTAACCCTAACCCAACCTTAACCCTAAAACTAACCTTAGCCCTTAAAACTAACCTAATAGAAACCCTAACCCTAACTCCTAACCCTAAGCCTAACCTAACCAGCCCTAACCCTAGCCCTAAGTCGTACCCTAACCCTAATCCTAACCCTAACCCAACCTTAACCCTAAAACTAACCTTAGCCCTTAAAACTAACCTAATAGAAACCCTAACCCTAACTCCTAACCCTAAGCCTAACCTAACCCTAACCCTAACCCTAGCCGTAACCCTAACCCTAACCCTAACCCTAGCCCTAACCCTAACCCTAACCCTAACCCTAACCTTAGCCCTAACCCTAACCCCTAACCCCTAACCGTAACGCTAACCCTAAGCCTAACCCCTAACCCCTAACCCCTAACCCTAACCATAACCCTAAACCCTAACCCTAACCCTAACCCTAACCCTAGCCCTAACCCTAGCCCTAAGTCGTACCCTAACCCTAATCCTAACCCTAACCCAACCTTAACCCTAAAACTAACCTTAGCCCTTAAAACTAACCTAATAGAAACCCTAACCCTAACTCCTAACCCTAAGCCAACCTAACCCTAACCCTAACCCTAGCCGTAACCCTAACCCTAACCCTAACCCTAGCCCTAACCCTAACCCTAACCCTAACCCTAACCTTAGCCCTAACCCTAACCCCTAACCCCTAACCGTAACGCTAACCCTAAGCCTAACCCCTAACCCCTAACCCCTAACCCTAACCATAACCCTAAACCCTAACCCTAACCCTAACCCTAACCCTAGCCCTAACCCTAGCCCTAAGTCGTACCCTAACCCTAATCCTAACCCTAACCCAACCTTAACCCTAAAACTAACCTTAGCCCTTAAAACTAACCTAATAGAAACCCTAACCCTAACTCCTAACCCTAAGCCTAACCTAACCCTAACCCTAACCCTAGCCGTAACCCTAACCCTAACCCTAACCCTAGCCCTAACCCTAACCCTAACCCTAACCCTAACCTTAGCCCTAACCCTAACCCCTAACCCCTAACCGTAACGCTAACCCTAAGCCTAACCCCTAACCCCTAACCCCTAACCCTAACCCTAACCCTAAACCCTAACCCTAACCCTAACCCTAACCCTAGCCCTAACCCTAGCCCTAAGTCGTACCCTAACCCTAATCCTAACCCTAACCCAACCTTAACCCTAAAACTAACCTTAGCCCTTAAAACTAACCTAATAGAAACCCTAACCCTAACTCCTAACCCTAAGCCTAACCTAACCCTAACCCTAACCCTAGCCGTAACCCTAACCCTAACCCTAACCCTAGCCCTAACCCTAACCCTAACCCTAACCCTAACCTTAGCCCTAACCCTAACCCCTAACCCCTAACCGTAACGCTAACCCTAAGCCTAACCCCTAGCCCTTAAAACTAACCTAATAGAAACCCTAACCCTAACTCCTAACCCTAAGCCTAACCTAACCCTAACCCTAACCCTAGCCGTAACCCTAACCCTAACCCTAACCCTAGCCCTAACCCTAACCCTAACCCTAACCCTAACCTTAGCCCTAACCCTAACCCCTAACCCCTAACCGTAACGCTAACCCTAAGCCTAACCCCTAACCCCTAACCCCTAACCCTAACCATAACCCTAAACCCTAACCCTAACCCTAACCCTAACCCTAGCCCTAACCCTAGCCCTAAGTCGTACCCTAACCCTAATCCTAACCCTAACCCAACCTTAACCCTAAAACTAACCTTAGCCCTTAAAACTAACCTAATAGAAACCCTAACCCTAACTCCTAACCCTAAGCCTAACCTAACCCTAACCCTAACCCTAGCCGTAACCCTAACCCTAACCCTAACCCTAGCCCTAACCCTAACCCTAACCCTAACCCTAACCTTAGCCCTAACCCTAACCCCTAACCCCTAACCGTAACGCTAACCCTAAGCCTAACCCCTAACCCCTAACCCCTAACCCTAACCATAACCCTAAACCCTAACCCTAACCCTAACCCTAACCCTAGCCCTAACCCTAGCCCTAAGTCGTACCCTAACCCTAATCCTAACCCTAACCCAACCTTAACCCTAAAACTAACCTTAGCCCTTAAAACTAACCTAATAGAAACCCTAACCCTAACTCCTAACCCTAAGCCTAACCTAACCCTAACCCTAACCCTAGCCGTAACCCTAACCCTAACCCTAACCCTAGCCCTAACCCTAACCCTAACCCTAACCCTAACCTTAGCCCTAACCCTAACCCCTAACCCCTAACCGTAACGCTAACCCTAAGCCTAACCCCTAACCCCTAACCCCTAACCCTAACCATAACCCTAAACCCTAACCCTAACCCTAACCCTAACCCTAGCCCTAACCCTAGCCCTAAGTCGTACCCTAACCCTAATCCTAACCCTAACCCAACCTTAACCCTAAAACTAACCTTAGCCCTTAAAACTAACCTAATAGAAACCCTAACCCTAACTCCTAACCCTAAGCCTAACCTAACCCTAACCCTAACCCTAGCCGTAACCCTAACCCTAACCCTAACCCTAGCCCTAACCCTAACCCTAACCCTAACCCTAACCTTAGCCCTAACCCTAACCCCTAACCCCTAACCGTAACGCTAACCCTAAGCCTAACCCCTAACCCCTAACCCCTAACCCTAACCATAACCCTAAACCCTAACCCTAACCCTAACCCTAACCCTAGCCCTAACCCTAGCCCTAAGTCGTACCCTAACCCTAATCCTAACCCTAACCCAACCTTAACCCTAAAACTAACCTTAGCCCTTAAAACTAACCTAATAGAAACCCTAACCCTAACTCCTAACCCTAAGCCTAACCTAACCCTAACCCTAACCCTAGCCGTAACCCTAACCCTAACCCTAACCCTAGCCCTAACCCTAACCCTAACCCTAACCCTAACCTTAGCCCTAACCCTAACCCCTAACCCCTAACCGTAACGCTAACCCTAAGCCTAACCCCTAACCCCTAACCCCTAACCCTAACCATAACCCTAAACCCTAACCCTAACCCTAACCCTAACCCTAGCCCTAACCCTAGCCCTAAGTCGTACCCTAACCCTAATCCTAACCCTAACCCAACCTTAACCCTAAAACTAACCTTAGCCCTTAAAACTAACCTAATAGAAACCCTAACCCTAACTCCTAACCCTAAGCCTAACCTAACCCTAACCCTAACCCTAGCCGTAACCCTAACCCTAACCCTAACCCTAGCCCTAACCCTAACCCTAACCCTAACCCTAACCTTAGCCCTAACCCTAACCCCTAACCCCTAACCGTAACGCTAACCCTAAGCCTAACCCCTAACCCCTAACCCCTAACCCTAACCATAACCCTAAACCCTAACCCTAACCCTAACCCTAACCCTAGCCCTAACCCTAGCCCTAAGTCGTACCCTAACCCTAATCCTAACCCTAACCCAACCTTAACCCTAAAACTAACCTTAGCCCTTAAAACTAACCTAATAGAAACCCTAACCCTAACTCCTAACCCTAAGCCTAACCTAACCCTAACCCTAACCCTAGCCGTAACCCTAACCCTAACCCTAACCCTAGCCCTAACCCTAACCCTAACCCTAACCCTAACCTTAGCCCTAACCCTAACCCCTAACCCCTAACCGTAACGCTAACCCTAAGCCTAACCCCTAACCCCTAACCCCTAACCCTAACCATAACCCTAAACCCTAACCCTAACCCTAACCCTAACCCTAGCCCTAACCCTAGCCCTAAGTCGTACCCTAACCCTAATCCTAACCCTAACCCAACCTTAACCCTAAAACTAACCTTAGCCCTTAAAACTAACCTAATAGAAACCCTAACCCTAACTCCTAACCCTAAGCCTAACCTAACCCTAACCCTAACCCTAGCCGTAACCCTAACCCTAACCCTAACCCTAGCCCTAACCCTAACCCTAACCCTAACCCTAACCTTAGCCCTAACCCTAACCCCTAACCCCTAACCGTAACGCTAACCCTAAGCCTAACCCCTAACCCCTAACCCCTAACCCTAACCATAACCCTAAACCCTAACCCTAACCCTAACCCTAACCCTAGCCCTAACCCTAGCCCTAAGTCGTACCCTAACCCTAATCCTAACCCTAACCCAACCTTAACCCTAAAACTAACCTTAGCCCTTAAAACTAACCTAATAGAAACCCTAACCCTAACTCCTAACCCTAAGCCTAACCTAACCCTAACCCTAACCCTAGCCGTAACCCTAACCCTAACCCTAACCCTAGCCCTAACCCTAACCCTAACCCTAACCCTAACCTTAGCCCTAACCCTAACCCCTAACCCCTAACCGTAACGCTAACCCTAAGCCTAACCCCTAACCCCTAACCCCTAACCCTAACCATAACCCTAAACCCTAACCCTAACCCTAACCCTAACCCTAGCCCTAACCCTAGCCCTAAGTCGTACCCTAACCCTAATCCTAACCCTAACCCAACCTTAACCCTAAAACTAACCTTAGCCCTTAAAACTAACCTAATAGAAACCCTAACCCTAACTCCTAACCCTAAGCCTAACCTAACCCTAACCCTAACCCTAGCCGTAACCCTAACCCTAACCCTAACCCTAGCCCTAACCCTAACCCTAACCCTAACCCTAACCTTAGCCCTAACCCTAACCCCTAACCCCTAACCGTAACGCTAACCCTAAGCCTAACCCCTAACCCCTAACCCCTAACCCTAACCATAACCCTAAACCCTAACCCTAACCCTAACCCTAACCCTAGCCCTAACCCTAGCCCTAAGTCGTACCCTAACCCTAATCCTAACCCTAACCCAACCTTAACCCTAAAACTAACCTTAGCCCTTAAAACTAACCTAATAGAAACCCTAACCCTAACTCCTAACCCTAAGCCTAACCTAACCCTAACCCTAACCCTAGCCGTAACCCTAACCCTAACCCTAACCCTAGCCCTAACCCTAACCCTAACCCTAACCCTAACCTTAGCCCTAACCCTAACCCCTAACCCCTAACCGTAACGCTAACCCTAAGCCTAACCCCTAACCCCTAACCCCTAACCCTAACCATAACCCTAAACCCTAACCCTAACCCTAACCCTAACCCTAGCCCTAACCCTAGCCCTAAGTCGTACCCTAACCCTAATCCTAACCCTAACCCAACCTTAACCCTAAAACTAACCTTAGCCCTTAAAACTAACCTAATAGAAACCCTAACCCTAACTCCTAACCCTAAGCCTAACCTAACCCTAACCCTAACCCTAGCCGTAACCCTAACCCTAACCCTAACCCTAGCCCTAACCCTAACCCTAACCCTAACCCTAACCTTAGCCCTAACCCTAACCCCTAACCCCTAACCGTAACGCTAACCCTAAGCCTAACCCCTAACCCCTAACCCCTAACCCTAACCATAACCCTAAACCCTAACCCTAACCCTAACCCTAACCCTAGCCCTAACCCTAGCCCTAAGTCGTACCCTAACCCTAATCCTAACCCTAACCCAACCTTAACCCTAAAACTAACCTTAGCCCTTAAAACTAACCTAATAGAAACCCTAACCCTAACTCCTAACCCTAAGCCTAACCTAACCCTAACCCTAACCCTAGCCGTAACCCTAACCCTAACCCTAACCCTAGCCCTAACCCTAACCCTAACCCTAACCCTAACCTTAGCCCTAACCCTAACCCCTAACCCCTAACCGTAACGCTAACCCTAAGCCTAACCCCTAACCCCTAACCCCTAACCCTAACCATAACCCTAAACCCTAACCCTAACCCTAACCCTAACCCTAGCCCTAACCCTAGCCCTAAGTCGTACCCTAACCCTAATCCTAACCCTAACCCAACCTTAACCCTAAAACTAACCTTAGCCCTTAAAACTAACCTAATAGAAACCCTAACCCTAACTCCTAACCCTAAGCCTAACCTAACCCTAACCCTAACCCTAGCCGTAACCCTAACCCTAACCCTAACCCTAGCCCTAACCCTAACCCTAACCCTAACCCTAACCTTAGCCCTAACCCTAACCCCTAACCCCTAACCGTAACGCTAACCCTAAGCCTAACCCCTAACCCCTAACCCCTAACCCTAACCATAACCCTAAACCCTAACCCTAACCCTAACCCTAACCCTAGCCCTAACCCTAGCCCTAAGTCGTACCCTAACCCTAATCCTAACCCTAACCCAACCTTAACCCTAAAACTAACCTTAGCCCTTAAAACTAACCTAATAGAAACCCTAACCCTAACTCCTAACCCTAAGCCTAACCTAACCCTAACCCTAACCCTAGCCGTAACCCTAACCCTAACCCTAACCCTAGCCCTAACCCTAACCCTAACCCTAACCCTAACCTTAGCCCTAACCCTAACCCCTAACCCCTAACCGTAACGCTAACCCTAAGCCTAACCCCTAACCCCTAACCCCTAACCCTAACCATAACCCTAAACCCTAACCCTAACCCTAACCCTAACCCTAGCCCTAACCCTAGCCCTAAGTCGTACCCTAACCCTAATCCTAACCCTAACCCAACCTTAACCCTAAAACTAACCTTAGCCCTTAAAACTAACCTAATAGAAACCCTAACCCTAACTCCTAACCCTAAGCCTAACCTAACCCTAACCCTAACCCTAGCCGTAACCCTAACCCTAACCCTAACCCTAGCCCTAACCCTAACCCTAACCCTAACCCTAACCTTAGCCCTAACCCTAACCCCTAACCCCTAACCGTAACGCTAACCCTAAGCCTAACCCCTAACCCCTAACCCCTAACCCTAACCATAACCCTAAACCCTAACCCTAACCCTAACCCTAACCCTAGCCCTAACCCTAGCCCTAAGTCGTACCCTAACCCTAATCCTAACCCTAACCCAACCTTAACCCTAAAACTAACCTTAGCCCTTAAAACTAACCTAATAGAAACCCTAACCCTAACTCCTAACCCTAAGCCTAACCTAACCCTAACCCTAACCCTAGCCGTAACCCTAACCCTAACCCTAACCCTAGCCCTAACCCTAACCCTAACCCTAACCCTAACCTTAGCCCTAACCCTAACCCCTAACCCCTAACCGTAACGCTAACCCTAAGCCTAACCCCTAACCCCTAACCCCTAACCCTAACCATAACCCTAAACCCTAACCCTAACCCTAACCCTAACCCTAGCCCTAACCCTAGCCCTAAGTCGTACCCTAACCCTAATCCTAACCCTAACCCAACCTTAACCCTAAAACTAACCTTAGCCCTTAAAACTAACCTAATAGAAACCCTAACCCTAACTCCTAACCCTAAGCCTAACCTAACCCTAACCCTAACCCTAGCCGTAACCCTAACCCTAACCCTAACCCTAGCCCTAACCCTAACCCTAACCCTAACCCTAACCTTAGCCCTAACCCTAACCCCTAACCCCTAACCGTAACGCTAACCCTAAGCCTAACCCCTAACCCCTAACCCCTAACCCTAACCATAACCCTAAACCCTAACCCTAACCCTAACCCTAACCCTAGCCCTAACCCTAGCCCTAAGTCGTACCCTAACCCTAATCCTAACCCTAACCCAACCTTAACCCTAAAACTAACCTTAGCCCTTAAAACTAACCTAATAGAAACCCTAACCCTAACTCCTAACCCTAAGCCTAACCTAACCCTAACCCTAACCCTAGCCGTAACCCTAACCCTAACCCTAACCCTAGCCCTAACCCTAACCCTAACCCTAACCCTAACCTTAGCCCTAACCCTAACCCCTAACCCCTAACCGTAACGCTAACCCTAAGCCTAACCCCTAACCCCTAACCCCTAACCCTAACCATAACCCTAAACCCTAACCCTAACCCTAACCCTAACCCTAGCCCTAACCCTAGCCCTAAGTCGTACCCTAACCCTAATCCTAACCCTAACCCAACCTTAACCCTAAAACTAACCTTAGCCCTTAAAACTAACCTAATAGAAACCCTAACCCTAACTCCTAACCCTAAGCCTAACCTAACCCTAACCCTAACCCTAGCCGTAACCCTAACCCTAACCCTAACCCTAGCCCTAACCCTAACCCTAACCCTAACCCTAACCTTAGCCCTAACCCTAACCCCTAACCCCTAACCGTAACGCTAACCCTAAGCCTAACCCCTAACCCCTAACCCCTAACCCTAACCATAACCCTAAACCCTAACCCTAACCCTAACCCTAACCCTAGCCCTAACCCTAGCCCTAAGTCGTACCCTAACCCTAATCCTAACCCTAACCCAACCTTAACCCTAAAACTAACCTTAGCCCTTAAAACTAACCTAATAGAAACCCTAACCCTAACTCCTAACCCTAAGCCTAACCTAACCCTAACCCTAACCCTAGCCGTAACCCTAACCCTAACCCTAACCCTAGCCCTAACCCTAACCCTAACCCTAACCCTAACCTTAGCCCTAACCCTAACCCCTAACCCCTAACCGTAACGCTAACCCTAAGCCTAACCCCTAACCCCTAACCCCTAACCCTAACCATAACCCTAAACCCTAACCCTAACCCTAACCCTAACCCTAGCCCTAACCCTAGCCCTAAGTCGTACCCTAACCCTAATCCTAACCCTAACCCAACCTTAACCCTAAAACTAACCTTAGCCCTTAAAACTAACCTAATAGAAACCCTAACCCTAACTCCTAACCCTAAGCCTAACCTAACCCTAACCCTAACCCTAGCCGTAACCCTAACCCTAACCCTAACCCTAGCCCTAACCCTAACCCTAACCCTAACCCTAACCTTAGCCCTAACCCTAACCCCTAACCCCTAACCGTAACGCTAACCCTAAGCCTAACCCCTAACCCCTAACCCCTAACCCTAACCATAACCCTAAACCCTAACCCTAACCCTAACCCTAACCCTAGCCCTAACCCTAGCCCTAAGTCGTACCCTAACCCTAATCCTAACCCTAACCCAACCTTAACCCTAAAACTAACCTTAGCCCTTAAAACTAACCTAATAGAAACCCTAACCCTAACTCCTAACCCTAAGCCTAACCTAACCCTAACCCTAACCCTAGCCGTAACCCTAACCCTAACCCTAACCCTAGCCCTAACCCTAACCCTAACCCTAACCCTAACCTTAGCCCTAACCCTAACCCCTAACCCCTAACCGTAACGCTAACCCTAAGCCTAACCCCTAACCCCTAACCCCTAACCCTAACCATAACCCTAAACCCTAACCCTAACCCTAACCCTAACCCTAGCCCTAACCCTAGCCCTAAGTCGTACCCTAACCCTAATCCTAACCCTAACCCAACCTTAACCCTAAAACTAACCTTAGCCCTTAAAACTAACCTAATAGAAACCCTAACCCTAACTCCTAACCCTAAGCCTAACCTAACCCTAACCCTAACCCTAGCCGTAACCCTAACCCTAACCCTAACCCTAGCCCTAACCCTAACCCTAACCCTAACCCTAACCTTAGCCCTAACCCTAACCCCTAACCCCTAACCGTAACGCTAACCCTAAGCCTAACCCCTAACCCCTAACCCCTAACCCTAACCATAACCCTAAACCCTAACCCTAACCCTAACCCTAACCCTAGCCCTAACCCTAGCCCTAAGTCGTACCCTAACCCTAATCCTAACCCTAACCCAACCTTAACCCTAAAACTAACCTTAGCCCTTAAAACTAACCTAATAGAAACCCTAACCCTAACTCCTAACCCTAAGCCTAACCTAACCCTAACCCTAACCCTAGCCGTAACCCTAACCCTAACCCTAACCCTAGCCCTAACCCTAACCCTAACCCTAACCCTAACCTTAGCCCTAACCCTAACCCCTAACCCCTAACCGTAACGCTAACCCTAAGCCTAACCCCTAACCCCTAACCCCTAACCCTAACCATAACCCTAAACCCTAACCCTAACCCTAACCCTAACCCTAGCCCTAACCCTAGCCCTAAGTCGTACCCTAACCCTAATCCTAACCCTAACCCAACCTTAACCCTAAAACTAACCTTAGCCCTTAAAACTAACCTAATAGAAACCCTAACCCTAACTCCTAACCCTAAGCCTAACCTAACCCTAACCCTAACCCTAGCCGTAACCCTAACCCTAACCCTAACCCTAGCCCTAACCCTAACCCTAACCCTAACCCTAACCTTAGCCCTAACCCTAACCCCTAACCCCTAACCGTAACGCTAACCCTAAGCCTAACCCCTAACCCCTAACCCCTAACCCTAACCATAACCCTAAACCCTAACCCTAACCCTAACCCTAACCCTAGCCCTAACCCTAGCCCTAAGTCGTACCCTAACCCTAATCCTAACCCTAACCCAACCTTAACCCTAAAACTAACCTTAGCCCTTAAAACTAACCTAATAGAAACCCTAACCCTAACTCCTAACCCTAAGCCTAACCTAACCCTAACCCTAACCCTAGCCGTAACCCTAACCCTAACCCTAACCCTAGCCCTAACCCTAACCCTAACCCTAACCCTAACCTTAGCCCTAACCCTAACCCCTAACCCCTAACCGTAACGCTAACCCTAAGCCTAACCCCTAACCCCTAACCCCTAACCCTAACCATAACCCTAAACCCTAACCCTAACCCTAACCCTAACCCTAGCCCTAACCCTAGCCCTAAGTCGTACCCTAACCCTAATCCTAACCCTAACCCAACCTTAACCCTAAAACTAACCTTAGCCCTTAAAACTAACCTAATAGAAACCCTAACCCTAACTCCTAACCCTAAGCCTAACCTAACCCTAACCCTAACCCTAGCCGTAACCCTAACCCTAACCCTAACCCTAGCCCTAACCCTAACCCTAACCCTAACCCTAACCTTAGCCCTAACCCTAACCCCTAACCCCTAACCGTAACGCTAACCCTAAGCCTAACCCCTAACCCCTAACCCCTAACCCTAACCATAACCCTAAACCCTAACCCTAACCCTAACCCTAACCCTAGCCCTAACCCTAGCCCTAAGTCGTACCCTAACCCTAATCCTAACCCTAACCCAACCTTAACCCTAAAACTAACCTTAGCCCTTAAAACTAACCTAATAGAAACCCTAACCCTAACTCCTAACCCTAAGCCTAACCTAACCCTAACCCTAACCCTAGCCGTAACCCTAACCCTAACCCTAACCCTAGCCCTAACCCTAACCCTAACCCTAACCCTAACCTTAGCCCTAACCCTAACCCCTAACCCCTAACCGTAACGCTAACCCTAAGCCTAACCCCTAACCCCTAACCCCTAACCCTAACCATAACCCTAAACCCAACCCTAACCCTAACCCTAACCCTAGCCCTAACCCTAGCCCTAAGTCGTACCCTAACCCTAATCCTAACCCTAACCCAACCTTAACCCTAAAACTAACCTTAGCCCTTAAAACTAACCTAATAGAAACCCTAACCCTAACTCCTAACCCTAAGCCTAACCTAACCCTAACCCTAACCCTAGCCGTAACCCTAACCCTAACCCTAACCCTAGCCCTAACCCTAACCCTAACCCTAACCCTAACCTTAGCCCTAACCCTAACCCCTAACCCCTAACCGTAACGCTAACCCTAAGCCTAACCCCTAACCCCTAACCCCTAACCCTAACCATAACCCTAAACCCTAACCCTAACCCTAACCCTAACCCTAGCCCTAACCCTAGCCCTAAGTCGTACCCTAACCCTAATCCTAACCCTAACCCAACCTTAACCCTAAAACTAACCTTAGCCCTTAAAACTAACCTAATAGAAACCCTAACCCTAACTCCTAACCCTAAGCCTAACCTAACCCTAACCCTAACCCTAGCCGTAACCCTAACCCTAACCCTAACCCTAGCCCTAACCCTAACCCTAACCCTAACCCTAACCTTAGCCCTAACCCTAACCCCTAACCCCTAACCGTAACGCTAACCCTAAGCCTAACCCCTAACCCCTAACCCCTAACCCTAACCATAACCCTAAACCCTAACCCTAACCCTAACCCTAACCCTAGCCCTAACCCTAGCCCTAAGTCGTACCCTAACCCTAATCCTAACCCTAACCCAACCTTAACCCTAAAACTAACCTTAGCCCTTAAAACTAACCTAATAGAAACCCTAACCCTAACTCCTAACCCTAAGCCTAACCTAACCCTAACCCTAACCCTAGCCGTAACCCTAACCCTAACCCTAACCCTAGCCCTAACCCTAACCCTAACCCTAACCCTAACCTTAGCCCTAACCCTAACCCCTAACCCCTAACCGTAACGCTAACCCTAAGCCTAACCCCTAACCCCTAACCCCTAACCCTAACCATAACCCTAAACCCTAACCCTAACCCTAACCCTAACCCTAGCCCTAACCCTAGCCCTAAGTCGTACCCTAACCCTAATCCTAACCCTAACCCAACCTTAACCCTAAAACTAACCTTAGCCCTTAAAACTAACCTAATAGAAACCCTAACCCTAACTCCTAACCCTAAGCCTAACCTAACCCTAACCCTAACCCTAGCCGTAACCCTAACCCTAACCCTAACCCTAGCCCTAACCCTAACCCTAACCCTAACCCTAACCTTAGCCCTAACCCTAACCCCTAACCCCTAACCGTAACGCTAACCCTAAGCCTAACCCCTAACCCCTAACCCCTAACCCTAACCATAACCCTAAACCCTAACCCTAACCCTAACCCTAACCCTAGCCCTAACCCTAGCCCTAAGTCGTACCCTAACCCTAATCCTAACCCTAACCCAACCTTAACCCTAAAACTAACCTTAGCCCTTAAAACTAACCTAATAGAAACCCTAACCCTAACTCCTAACCCTAAGCCTAACCTAACCCTAACCCTAACCCTAGCCGTAACCCTAACCCTAACCCTAACCCTAGCCCTAACCCTAACCCTAACCCTAACCCTAACCTTAGCCCTAACCCTAACCCCTAACCCCTAACCGTAACGCTAACCCTAAGCCTAACCCCTAACCCCTAACCCCTAACCCTAACCATAACCCTAAACCCTAACCCTAACCCTAACCCTAACCCTAGCCCTAACCCTAGCCCTAAGTCGTACCCTAACCCTAATCCTAACCCTAACCCAACCTTAACCCTAAAACTAACCTTAGCCCTTAAAACTAACCTAATAGAAACCCTAACCCTAACTCCTAACCCTAAGCCTAACCTAACCCTAACCCTAACCCTAGCCGTAACCCTAACCCTAACCCTAACCCTAGCCCTAACCCTAACCCTAACCCTAACCCTAACCTTAGCCCTAACCCTAACCCCTAACCCCTAACCGTAACGCTAACCCTAAGCCTAACCCCTAACCCCTAACCCCTAACCCTAACCATAACCCTAAACCCTAACCCTAACCCTAACCCTAACCCTAGCCCTAACCCTAGCCCTAAGTCGTACCCTAACCCTAATCCTAACCCTAACCCAACCTTAACCCTAAAACTAACCTTAGCCCTTAAAACTAACCTAATAGAAACCCTAACCCTAACTCCTAACCCTAAGCCTAACCTAACCCTAACCCTAACCCTAGCCGTAACCCTAACCCTAACCCTAACCCTAGCCCTAACCCTAACCCTAACCCTAACCCTAACCTTAGCCCTAACCCTAACCCCTAACCCCTAACCGTAACGCTAACCCTAAGCCTAACCCCTAACCCCTAACCCCTAACCCTAACCATAACCCTAAACCCTAACCCTAACCCTAACCCTAACCCTAGCCCTAACCCTAGCCCTAAGTCGTACCCTAACCCTAATCCTAACCCTAACCCAACCTTAACCCTAAAACTAACCTTAGCCCTTAAAACTAACCTAATAGAAACCCTAACCCTAACTCCTAACCCTAAGCCTAACCTAACCCTAACCCTAACCCTAGCCGTAACCCTAACCCTAACCCTAACCCTAGCCCTAACCCTAACCCTAACCCTAACCCTAACCTTAGCCCTAACCCTAACCCCTAACCCCTAACCGTAACGCTAACCCTAAGCCTAACCCCTAACCCCTAACCCCTAACCCTAACCATAACCCTAAACCCTAACCCTAACCCTAACCCTAACCCTAGCCCTAACCCTAGCCCTAAGTCGTACCCTAACCCTAATCCTAACCCTAACCCAACCTTAACCCTAAAACTAACCTTAGCCCTTAAAACTAACCTAATAGAAACCCTAACCCTAACTCCTAACCCTAAGCCTAACCTAACCCTAACCCTAACCCTAGCCGTAACCCTAACCCTAACCCTAACCCTAGCCCTAACCCTAACCCTAACCCTAACCCTAACCTTAGCCCTAACCCTAACCCCTAACCCCTAACCGTAACGCTAACCCTAAGCCTAACCCCTAACCCCTAACCCCTAACCCTAACCATAACCCTAAACCCTAACCCTAACCCTAACCCTAACCCTAGCCCTAACCCTAGCCCTAAGTCGTACCCTAACCCTAATCCTAACCCTAACCCAACCTTAACCCTAAAACTAACCTTAGCCCTTAAAACTAACCTAATAGAAACCCTAACCCTAACTCCTAACCCTAAGCCTAACCTAACCCTAACCCTAACCCTAGCCGTAACCCTAACCCTAACCCTAACCCTAGCCCTAACCCTAACCCTAACCCTAACCCTAACCTTAGCCCTAACCCTAACCCCTAACCCCTAACCGTAACGCTAACCCTAAGCCTAACCCCTAACCCCTAACCCCTAACCCTAACCATAACCCTAAACCCTAACCCTAACCCTAACCCTAACCCTAGCCCTAACCCTAGCCCTAAGTCGTACCCTAACCCTAATCCTAACCCTAACCCAACCTTAACCCTAAAACTAACCTTAGCCCTTAAAACTAACCTAATAGAAACCCTAACCCTAACTCCTAACCCTAAGCCTAACCTAACCCTAACCCTAACCCTAGCCGTAACCCTAACCCTAACCCTAACCCTAGCCCTAACCCTAACCCTAACCCTAACCCTAACCTTAGCCCTAACCCTAACCCCTAACCCCTAACCGTAACGCTAACCCTAAGCCTAACCCCTAACCCCTAACCCCTAACCCTAACCATAACCCTAAACCCTAACCCTAACCCTAACCCTAACCCTAGCCCTAACCCTAGCCCTAAGTCGTACCCTAACCCTAATCCTAACCCTAACCCAACCTTAACCCTAAAACTAACCTTAGCCCTTAAAACTAACCTAATAGAAACCCTAACCCTAACTCCTAACCCTAAGCCTAACCTAACCCTAACCCTAACCCTAGCCGTAACCCTAACCCTAACCCTAACCCTAGCCCTAACCCTAACCCTAACCCTAACCCTAACCTTAGCCCTAACCCTAACCCCTAACCCCTAACCGTAACGCTAACCCTAAGCCTAACCCCTAACCCCTAACCCCTAACCCTAACCATAACCCTAAACCCTAACCCTAACCCTAACCCTAACCCTAGCCCTAACCCTAGCCCTAAGTCGTACCCTAACCCTAATCCTAACCCTAACCCAACCTTAACCCTAAAACTAACCTTAGCCCTTAAAACTAACCTAATAGAAACCCTAACCCTAACTCCTAACCCTAAGCCTAACCTAACCCTAACCCTAACCCTAGCCGTAACCCTAACCCTAACCCTAACCCTAGCCCTAACCCTAACCCTAACCCTAACCCTAACCTTAGCCCTAACCCTAACCCCTAACCCCTAACCGTAACGCTAACCCTAAGCCTAACCCCTAACCCCTAACCCCTAACCCTAACCATAACCCTAAACCCTAACCCTAACCCTAACCCTAACCCTAGCCCTAACCCTAGCCCTAAGTCGTACCCTAACCCTAATCCTAACCCTAACCCAACCTTAACCCTAAAACTAACCTTAGCCCTTAAAACTAACCTAATAGAAACCCTAACCCTAACTCCTAACCCTAAGCCTAACCTAACCCTAACCCTAACCCTAGCCGTAACCCTAACCCTAACCCTAACCCTAGCCCTAACCCTAACCCTAACCCTAACCCTAACCTTAGCCCTAACCCTAACCCCTAACCCCTAACCGTAACGCTAACCCTAAGCCTAACCCCTAACCCCTAACCCCTAACCCTAACCATAACCCTAAACCCTAACCCTAACCCTAACCCTAACCCTAGCCCTAACCCTAGCCCTAAGTCGTACCCTAACCCTAATCCTAACCCTAACCCAACCTTAACCCTAAAACTAACCTTAGCCCTTAAAACTAACCTAATAGAAACCCTAACCCTAACTCCTAACCCTAAGCCTAACCTAACCCTAACCCTAACCCTAGCCGTAACCCTAACCCTAACCCTAACCCTAGCCCTAACCCTAACCCTAACCCTAACCCTAACCTTAGCCCTAACCCTAACCCCTAACCCCTAACCGTAACGCTAACCCTAAGCCTAACCCCTAACCCCTAACCCCTAACCCTAACCATAACCCTAAACCCTAACCCTAACCCTAACCCTAACCCTAGCCCTAACCCTAGCCCTAAGTCGTACCCTAACCCTAATCCTAACCCTAACCCAACCTTAACCCTAAAACTAACCTTAGCCCTTAAAACTAACCTAATAGAAACCCTAACCCTAACTCCTAACCCTAAGCCTAACCTAACCCTAACCCTAACCCTAGCCGTAACCCTAACCCTAACCCTAACCCTAGCCCTAACCCTAACCCTAACCCTAACCCTAACCTTAGCCCTAACCCTAACCCCTAACCCCTAACCGTAACGCTAACCCTAAGCCTAACCCCTAACCCCTAACCCCTAACCCTAACCATAACCCTAAACCCTAACCCTAACCCTAACCCTAACCCTAGCCCTAACCCTAGCCCTAAGTCGTACCCTAACCCTAATCCTAACCCTAACCCAACCTTAACCCTAAAACTAACCTTAGCCCTTAAAACTAACCTAATAGAAACCCTAACCCTAACTCCTAACCCTAAGCCTAACCTAACCCTAACCCTAACCCTAGCCGTAACCCTAACCCTAACCCTAACCCTAGCCCTAACCCTAACCCTAACCCTAACCCTAACCTTAGCCCTAACCCTAACCCCTAACCCCTAACCGTAACGCTAACCCTAAGCCTAACCCCTAACCCCTAACCCCTAACCCTAACCATAACCCTAAACCCTAACCCTAACCCTAACCCTAACCCTAGCCCTAACCCTAGCCCTAAGTCGTACCCTAACCCTAATCCTAACCCTAACCCAACCTTAACCCTAAAACTAACCTTAGCCCTTAAAACTAACCTAATAGAAACCCTAACCCTAACTCCTAACCCTAAGCCTAACCTAACCCTAACCCTAACCCTAGCCGTAACCCTAACCCTAACCCTAACCCTAGCCCTAACCCTAACCCTAACCCTAACCCTAACCTTAGCCCTAACCCTAACCCCTAACCCCTAACCGTAACGCTAACCCTAAGCCTAACCCCTAACCCCTAACCCCTAACCCTAACCATAACCCTAAACCCTAACCCTAACCCTAACCCTAACCCTAGCCCTAACCCTAGCCCTAAGTCGTACCCTAACCCTAATCCTAACCCTAACCCAACCTTAACCCTAAAACTAACCTTAGCCCTTAAAACTAACCTAATAGAAACCCTAACCCTAACTCCTAACCCTAAGCCTAACCTAACCCTAACCCTAACCCTAGCCGTAACCCTAACCCTAACCCTAACCCTAGCCCTAACCCTAACCCTAACCCTAACCCTAACCTTAGCCCTAACCCTAACCCCTAACCCCTAACCGTAACGCTAACCCTAAGCCTAACCCCTAACCCCTAACCCCTAACCCTAACCATAACCCTAAACCCTAACCCTAACCCTAACCCTAACCCTAGCCCTAACCCTAGCCCTAAGTCGTACCCTAACCCTAATCCTAACCCTAACCCAACCTTAACCCTAAAACTAACCTTAGCCCTTAAAACTAACCTAATAGAAACCCTAACCCTAACTCCTAACCCTAAGCCTAACCTAACCCTAACCCTAACCCTAGCCGTAACCCTAACCCTAACCCTAACCCTAGCCCTAACCCTAACCCTAACCCTAACCCTAACCTTAGCCCTAACCCTAACCCCTAACCCCTAACCGTAACGCTAACCCTAAGCCTAACCCCTAACCCCTAACCCCTAACCCTAACCATAACCCTAAACCCTAACCCTAACCCTAACCCTAACCCTAGCCCTAACCCTAGCCCTAAGTCGTACCCTAACCCTAATCCTAACCCTAACCCAACCTTAACCCTAAAACTAACCTTAGCCCTTAAAACTAACCTAATAGAAACCCTAACCCTAACTCCTAACCCTAAGCCTAACCTAACCCTAACCCTAACCCTAGCCGTAACCCTAACCCTAACCCTAACCCTAGCCCTAACCCTAACCCTAACCCTAACCCTAACCTTAGCCCTAACCCTAACCCCTAACCCCTAACCGTAACGCTAACCCTAAGCCTAACCCCTAACCCCTAACCCCTAACCCTAACCATAACCCTAAACCCTAACCCTAACCCTAACCCTAACCCTAGCCCTAACCCTAGCCCTAAGTCGTACCCTAACCCTAATCCTAACCCTAACCCAACCTTAACCCTAAAACTAACCTTAGCCCTTAAAACTAACCTAATAGAAACCCTAACCCTAACTCCTAACCCTAAGCCTAACCTAACCCTAACCCTAACCCTAGCCGTAACCCTAACCCTAACCCTAACCCTAGCCCTAACCCTAACCCTAACCCTAACCCTAACCTTAGCCCTAACCCTAACCCCTAACCCCTAACCGTAACGCTAACCCTAAGCCTAACCCCTAACCCCTAACCCCTAACCCTAACCATAACCCTAAACCCTAACCCTAACCCTAACCCTAACCCTAGCCCTAACCCTAGCCCTAAGTCGTACCCTAACCCTAATCCTAACCCTAACCCAACCTTAACCCTAAAACTAACCTTAGCCCTTAAAACTAACCTAATAGAAACCCTAACCCTAACTCCTAACCCTAAGCCTAACCTAACCCTAACCCTAACCCTAGCCGTAACCCTAACCCTAACCCTAACCCTAGCCCTAACCCTAACCCTAACCCTAACCCTAACCTTAGCCCTAACCCTAACCCCTAACCCCTAACCGTAACGCTAACCCTAAGCCTAACCCCTAACCCCTAACCCCTAACCCTAACCATAACCCTAAACCCTAACCCTAACCCTAACCCTAACCCTAGCCCTAACCCTAGCCCTAAGTCGTACCCTAACCCTAATCCTAACCCTAACCCAACCTTAACCCTAAAACTAACCTTAGCCCTTAAAACTAACCTAATAGAAACCCTAACCCTAACTCCTAACCCTAAGCCTAACCTAACCCTAACCCTAACCCTAGCCGTAACCCTAACCCTAACCCTAACCCTAGCCCTAACCCTAACCCTAACCCTAACCCTAACCTTAGCCCTAACCCTAACCCCTAACCCCTAACCGTAACGCTAACCCTAAGCCTAACCCCTAACCCCTAACCCCTAACCCTAACCATAACCCTAAACCCTAACCCTAACCCTAACCCTAACCCTAGCCCTAACCCTAGCCCTAAGTCGTACCCTAACCCTAATCCTAACCCTAACCCAACCTTAACCCTAAAACTAACCTTAGCCCTTAAAACTAACCTAATAGAAACCCTAACCCTAACTCCTAACCCTAAGCCTAACCTAACCCTAACCCTAACCCTAGCCGTAACCCTAACCCTAACCCTAACCCTAGCCCTAACCCTAACCCTAACCCTAACCCTAACCTTAGCCCTAACCCTAACCCCTAACCCCTAACCGTAACGCTAACCCTAAGCCTAACCCCTAACCCCTAACCCCTAACCCTAACCATAACCCTAAACCCTAACCCTAACCCTAACCCTAACCCTAGCCCTAACCCTAGCCCTAAGTCGTACCCTAACCCTAATCCTAACCCTAACCCAACCTTAACCCTAAAACTAACCTTAGCCCTTAAAACTAACCTAATAGAAACCCTAACCCTAACTCCTAACCCTAAGCCTAACCTAACCCTAACCCTAACCCTAGCCGTAACCCTAACCCTAACCCTAACCCTAGCCCTAACCCTAACCCTAACCCTAACCCTAACCTTAGCCCTAACCCTAACCCCTAACCCCTAACCGTAACGCTAACCCTAAGCCTAACCCCTAACCCCTAACCCCTAACCCTAACCATAACCCTAAACCCTAACCCTAACCCTAACCCTAACCCTAGCCCTAACCCTAGCCCTAAGTCGTACCCTAACCCTAATCCTAACCCTAACCCAACCTTAACCCTAAAACTAACCTTAGCCCTTAAAACTAACCTAATAGAAACCCTAACCCTAACTCCTAACCCTAAGCCTAACCTAACCCTAACCCTAACCCTAGCCGTAACCCTAACCCTAACCCTAACCCTAGCCCTAACCCTAACCCTAACCCTAACCCTAACCTTAGCCCTAACCCTAACCCCTAACCCCTAACCGTAACGCTAACCCTAAGCCTAACCCCTAACCCCTAACCCCTAACCCTAACCATAACCCTAAACCCTAACCCTAACCCTAACCCTAACCCTAGCCCTAACCCTAGCCCTAAGTCGTACCCTAACCCTAATCCTAACCCTAACCCAACCTTAACCCTAAAACTAACCTTAGCCCTTAAAACTAACCTAATAGAAACCCTAACCCTAACTCCTAACCCTAAGCCTAACCTAACCCTAACCCTAACCCTAGCCGTAACCCTAACCCTAACCCTAACCCTAGCCCTAACCCTAACCCTAACCCTAACCCTAACCTTAGCCCTAACCCTAACCCCTAACCCCTAACCGTAACGCTAACCCTAAGCCTAACCCCTAACCCCTAACCCCTAACCCTAACCATAACCCTAAACCCTAACCCTAACCCTAACCCTAACCCTAGCCCTAACCCTAGCCCTAAGTCGTACCCTAACCCTAATCCTAACCCTAACCCAACCTTAACCCTAAAACTAACCTTAGCCCTTAAAACTAACCTAATAGAAACCCTAACCCTAACTCCTAACCCTAAGCCTAACCTAACCCTAACCCTAACCCTAGCCGTAACCCTAACCCTAACCCTAACCCTAGCCCTAACCCTAACCCTAACCCTAACCCTAACCTTAGCCCTAACCCTAACCCCTAACCCCTAACCGTAACGCTAACCCTAAGCCTAACCCCTAACCCCTAACCCCTAACCCTAACCATAACCCTAAACCCTAACCCTAACCCTAACCCTAACCCTAGCCCTAACCCTAGCCCTAAGTCGTACCCTAACCCTAATCCTAACCCTAACCCAACCTTAACCCTAAAACTAACCTTAGCCCTTAAAACTAACCTAATAGAAACCCTAACCCTAACTCCTAACCCTAAGCCTAACCTAACCCTAACCCTAACCCTAGCCGTAACCCTAACCCTAACCCTAACCCTAGCCCTAACCCTAACCCTAACCCTAACCCTAACCTTAGCCCTAACCCTAACCCCTAACCCCTAACCGTAACGCTAACCCTAAGCCTAACCCCTAACCCCTAACCCCTAACCCTAACCATAACCCTAAACCCTAACCCTAACCCTAACCCTAACCCTAGCCCTAACCCTAGCCCTAAGTCGTACCCTAACCCTAATCCTAACCCTAACCCAACCTTAACCCTAAAACTAACCTTAGCCCTTAAAACTAACCTAATAGAAACCCTAACCCTAACTCCTAACCCTAAGCCTAACCTAACCCTAACCCTAACCCTAGCCGTAACCCTAACCCTAACCCTAACCCTAGCCCTAACCCTAACCCTAACCCTAACCCTAACCTTAGCCCTAACCCTAACCCCTAACCCCTAACCGTAACGCTAACCCTAAGCCTAACCCCTAACCCCTAACCCCTAACCCTAACCATAACCCTAAACCCTAACCCTAACCCTAACCCTAACCCTAGCCCTAACCCTAGCCCTAAGTCGTACCCTAACCCTAATCCTAACCCTAACCCAACCTTAACCCTAAAACTAACCTTAGCCCTTAAAACTAACCTAATAGAAACCCTAACCCTAACTCCTAACCCTAAGCCTAACCTAACCCTAACCCTAACCCTAGCCGTAACCCTAACCCTAACCCTAACCCTAGCCCTAACCCTAACCCTAACCCTAACCCTAACCTTAGCCCTAACCCTAACCCCTAACCCCTAACCGTAACGCTAACCCTAAGCCTAACCCCTAACCCCTAACCCCTAACCCTAACCATAACCCTAAACCCTAACCCTAACCCTAACCCTAACCCTAGCCCTAACCCTAGCCCTAAGTCGTACCCTAACCCTAATCCTAACCCTAACCCAACCTTAACCCTAAAACTAACCTTAGCCCTTAAAACTAACCTAATAGAAACCCTAACCCTAACTCCTAACCCTAAGCCTAACCTAACCCTAACCCTAACCCTAGCCGTAACCCTAACCCTAACCCTAACCCTAGCCCTAACCCTAACCCTAACCCTAACCCTAACCTTAGCCCTAACCCTAACCCCTAACCCCTAACCGTAACGCTAACCCTAAGCCTAACCCCTAACCCCTAACCCCTAACCCTAACCATAACCCTAAACCCTAACCCTAACCCTAACCCTAACCCTAGCCCTAACCCTAGCCCTAAGTCGTACCCTAACCCTAATCCTAACCCTAACCCAACCTTAACCCTAAAACTAACCTTAGCCCTTAAAACTAACCTAATAGAAACCCTAACCCTAACTCCTAACCCTAAGCCTAACCTAACCCTAACCCTAACCCTAGCCGTAACCCTAACCCTAACCCTAACCCTAGCCCTAACCCTAACCCTAACCCTAACCCTAACCTTAGCCCTAACCCTAACCCCTAACCCCTAACCGTAACGCTAACCCTAAGCCTAACCCCTAACCCCTAACCCCTAACCCTAACCATAACCCTAAACCCTAACCCTAACCCTAACCCTAACCCTAGCCCTAACCCTAGCCCTAAGTCGTACCCTAACCCTAATCCTAACCCTAACCCAACCTTAACCCTAAAACTAACCTTAGCCCTTAAAACTAACCTAATAGAAACCCTAACCCTAACTCCTAACCCTAAGCCTAACCTAACCCTAACCCTAACCCTAGCCGTAACCCTAACCCTAACCCTAACCCTAGCCCTAACCCTAACCCTAACCCTAACCCTAACCTTAGCCCTAACCCTAACCCCTAACCCCTAACCGTAACGCTAACCCTAACCCTAACCTAACCCCTAACCCCTAACCCTAACCATAACCCTAAACCCTAACCCTAACCCTAACCCTAACCCTAGCCCTAACCCTAGCCCTAAGTCGTACCCTAACCCTAATCCTAACCCTAACCCAACCTTAACCCTAAAACTAACCTTAGCCCTTAAAACTAACCTAATAGAAACCCTAACCCTAACTCCTAACCCTAAGCCTAACCTAACCCTAACCCTAACCCTAGCCGTAACCCTAACCCTAACCCTAACCCTAGCCCTAACCCTAACCCTAACCCTAACCCTAACCTTAGCCCTAACCCTAACCCCTAACCCCTAACCGTAACGCTAACCCTAAGCCTAACCCCTAACCCCTAACCCCTAACCCTAACCATAACCCTAAACCCTAACCCTAACCCTAACCCTAACCCTAGCCCTAACCCTAGCCCTAAGTCGTACCCTAACCCTAATCCTAACCCTAACCCAACCTTAACCCTAAAACTAACCTTAGCCCTTAAAACTAACCTAATAGAAACCCTAACCCTAACTCCTAACCCTAAGCCTAACCTAACCCTAACCCTAACCCTAGCCGTAACCCTAACCCTAACCCTAACCCTAGCCCTAACCCTAACCCTAACCCTAACCCTAACCTTAGCCCTAACCCTAACCCCTAACCCCTAACCGTAACGCTAACCCTAAGCCTAACCCCTAACCCCTAACCCCTAACCCTAACCATAACCCTAAACCCTAACCCTAACCCTAACCCTAACCCTAGCCCTAACCCTAGCCCTAAGTCGTACCCTAACCCTAATCCTAACCCTAACCCAACCTTAACCCTAAAACTAACCTTAGCCCTTAAAACTAACCTAATAGAAACCCTAACCCTAACTCCTAACCCTAAGCCTAACCTAACCCTAACCCTAACCCTAGCCGTAACCCTAACCCTAACCCTAACCCTAGCCCTAACCCTAACCCTAACCCTAACCCTAACCTTAGCCCTAACCCTAACCCCTAACCCCTAACCGTAACGCTAACCCTAAGCCTAACCCCTAACCC